>NC_041385.1:614521709-614529063 GCF_002162155.2 Triticum dicoccoides
TCCCCCTCGCTCGCTCACCGCGCCGTCTGCGCTCCGGCACGCCGGCGCCTCGCCGGCGCCCGCACGCGCTCACCGTGCCCCGCGCGCCCTCTGCGCCGAGCCCCCGCGCCCGAGTCATCCTCGCCGTGCGCGGCCTCCCTGCTGCAGCCCTGCCGCGCGCTCATGCGCGCCCGCCCACACGGGGCCGTGCTCGCCGCCGCTCGCTCACCGGCCGGCCCGTGCTGGCCTCGCCCACGCCGGCCTGGCGACCTGCCAGGTCCGCCGCCCACGCCCGCATGCCCCTGGGCGTGCGCCCGAACGGGGCGCGCCCGTTACCCGTCGCCCGCGCCCTGAATGGCCTCTGTGCCACTGAACGGGGGGGCCCACGCCCCCCAGAACGTTTTAAAAAAAATGAAAAAGAAAAAGAATTAAATATATATATATATAAATAGTTAATTAATTAATTAACTAAATTAATTAAGTTAATTAATCCTGCTTAATTAATCTAATTAACCTGTTAGTCTAACTAAACAGTAATTAGTTTAATTAAATCCTAATTAACCTAACAGAGCATGACAGGTGGGTCCCATTGGACCCACGCGTCAGTTTGACCCAGTCAACCCCTGTTGACTGCTGATGTCAGCATGACGTCATGCTGACGTCATAAATCCATTTTCCGAATTAATTAAATAATTAAATAAATTCAGAAATTAATAAAATCTTTAGAAAATCATATCTTTTAATCCGTAACTCGGATTAAAATATTTTCAACATGAAAGTTGCTCAGAACGACGAGACGATTCCGGATACGCAACCCGTTCGTCCGCCACACACTCCTAACATATCAAACTCGCAACTTTCCCCCTCCGGCTCCTCTGCCCGAAAACACGGAACACCGGGAATACTTCCCGGATGTTTTCCCCCTTCGCCGGCATCACCTCATACTGCGTTAGGACACAACTAGCTTCGCTCTTTATCATGTCTTGTGTTGTCTTGCTTATGTTTGCACTGTATTTATTGTTTCTTCCCCCTCTTCTCTTCGGTAGACTACGAGACCGACGCTGCTGCTGCCCAGTTCGACTACGGAGTTGACGACCCCTCCTTCTTGTCTGAGCAACCAGGCAAGCCCCCCCCCCTTGATCACCAGATATCTCCTACTCTTCTCTATACTGCTTGCATTAGAGTAGTGTAGCATGTTACTGCTTTCCGTTAATCCTATTCTGATGCATAGCCTGACATTGTTGCTACATCTGTTGATACCTTACCTGCAATCCTAAATACTTAGTATAGGATGCTAGTTTATCATCATCCGAAGCACTTCAGACGTCAGCGACGGAGCGGCGCGCGCCGGATTGGACTGGAACGCCTACTAGGCTAGGTCTGCTTCCGGCCGCCCTCGCAACGTGCAGGTGTGCTCAGGGCGATGGGCCCAGACCCCTGCGCGCTTAGGTTTAGACCGGCGTGCTGGCCTCTCTGTTGTGCCTAGGTGGGGCTGCGACGTGTTGATCTTCCGCGGCCGGGCATGACTCAGGAAAGTGTGTCCGGCCAAATGGGATCAAGCGTGTTGGGTTATGTGGTGCACCCCTGCAGGGAAGTTAATCTATTCGTAGCCGTGATCTTCGGTAACAGGACGACTTGGAGTTGTACCTTGACCTTATGACAACTAGAACCGGATACTTAATAAAACACACCCTTCCAAGTGCCAGATACAACCCGGTGATCGCTCTCTAACAGGGCGACGAGGAGAGGATCGCCGGGTAGGATTATGCTATGCGATGCTACTGGAGATGCTACTCGGAGATTCTACTTGGAGATGTTACTTGGCGATGCTACTTGGAGGACTTCAGTCTACTCTCTTCTACATGCTGCAAGACGGAGGCTGCCAGAAGCGTAGTCTTCGACAGGATTAGCTATCCCCCTCTTATTCTGGCATTCTGCAGTTCAGTCCACTGATATGGCCTCCTTACACATATACCCATGCATATGTAGTGTAGTTCCTGGCTTGCGAGTACTTTGGATGAGTACTCACGGTTGCTTTCTCCCCCCTTTTTCCCCTTTCCTTTCTTTCTGGTTGTCGCAACCAGATGCTGGAGTCCAGGAGCCAGACGCCACCATCGACAATGACCCCTACTACACTGGAGGTGCCTACTACTACGTGCTGCCCGCTGAGGACGACCTGGAGTAGTTTAGGAGGATCCCAGGCAGGAGGCCTGCGCCTCTTTCGATCTGTATCCCAGTTTGTGCTAGCCTTCTTAAGGCAAACTTGTTTAACTTATGTCTGTACTCAGATATTGTTGCTTCCGCTGACTCGTCTATGATCGAGCACTTGTATTCGAGCCCTCGAGGCCCCTGGCTTGTATTATGATGCTTGTATGACTTATTTATGTTTTAGAGTTGTGTTGTGATATCTTCCCGTGAGTCCCTGATCTTGATCGTACACGTTTGCGTGCATGATTAGTGTACGATTGAATCGGGGGCGTCACAAGTTGGTATCAGAGCCGACTGCCTGTAGGAATCCCCCTTTCCAACTCCTTGGCCGAAGTCGAGTCTAGTCGTTGAAAAACTTTTACTAACATGGCTGTGTGGCCCATGGGCCCACGTCGCCATCGGGAGGTATTAGGATCTTTTATTCCTCGACCTTTACTCTGGGATTCTGAACCCTCTTCTATTCGGGTTAAACGATTTTTACTAAAAACTAACTTTAGGTTTTCGAAAATACTTTCTCCCGGAGAGCCCCTTCAGTCCAGATGGTCACCGACTGCACCAGAAGATTTCGGAGATACTCTTTGATATTCTCTCGAGACTTTGTGCCCATCACTTTTGCTATTCCCGACCACCGATAAATCCTTATGGATAACTACTTACACTTGCCATTCTTACGATCATTCCCCATTGTTCTTGTTATTACAAGATACCCGAAGTTTTCTCTATTGTTCCGAGAATACTTCGTGCCTACTGCCTAGCAGTTCTTTGCCACATGAATACCCCTTCGAATAAATCCTCGCACTTGTCGAGTATCCGCTCATCCCTAGTTGTTCATGTGTTTCACAAGAGTCTTCGAAATAATATTCGATCTTCCGAAAATCCTTTGGGGCCTTTGGCTCTTGAAATTCTTGCTTGCTTGCATTATGGTTAATCCCATAAGTCTCGTAGTCTTAATGACATTCCTTGTCATTATCATTTTGAGTCTGTTGACTCAATATTCTGCGAATACACGCAATCATCATTGATCCTTATAAATTACCTTTCCGGCTGAGCTTCCATTCTTTTAACTGGAATTGGTTCTCGACCAATCCAATTGTCGTTGATTGTACCCTAAGTCTATTCAACTTATCCATCCCTAATCAGAGCATTGCTTCTGATCCCTTGAATTGGAAATCATAATTCCTTTGCATTTGACAATTGAGTTAGTCAGTTGTTTCTATAATCTGATCTCCTTGCATTCTTCTTCCTCTAGTTGAGTACCGATACTCGTATCAGATCCTTTGTGGACCATCAAGTCCTTTGTTGGATTGTTATCCGACAGTGTCCTTCACATTTGATCACTTTGTGAGTTCTCCCCCTGATACATGATGCCCTTGTTAAGTTGTATCCTCTGCTTGGCCAACCATGCTCTACTTTCGAGCTTGTGTTATTTACTCTTGAAACTTGTGGTATACGTTTCTAAGAAGCCCCTGTGGGTTGAACATATGCCTTCTCTAAACCGTGTGAACCCGAAAGTTTTCACGAGTCATACTCTTCTGGTGCTTCACCAGATAAAATTTCAACACTGCATCTTCATCGAACGTGAGAAGTGAATGAAAGGTTATGCATTGGAGAAGTGGGAGTCGACCTTGAACTTGTGTTCATGCCCATGGACACGATGTAGATCTTATCATTAAAGCTTCTTTTAAATAAATTATTCCTTTGGTATAAGTTCATCTTATATCTAGGATCTGGCCTTTTGCAACCGTGGTTCCGACCATGATTGTTCTTCTTTGATCTCATTTCTCGGACAAGTTAAAACAATTGTCTTCTATGGATCAATACACCAGTCCCACCTTTACTTTGATCTTGTGTCGAGTATTACCCCCCTGGTATCTCGAGATTATCATGGAACTGCATAACTCCTTATGAGTTCTTCATCAAGTGCTACCTTCCCACTGATTCCAATTTTTCGCGGGCTCTGAGTTATTGAACACTCAAAGACACCGATAACTGAACCGAGTCCGCTCTTCGGTTCAACAACTCTTCAGTAAGCTTCTATAAGTACGAGTTTGTACCCGATCATGCCATTCCTAGCCTGTTTGGCTATATCATTGTCGTGCCGATTCTAACTGTGCTACCTGGTCCTTATTCTCGGAGCACCAAATTTCGACGATGAACTAACCTTACGTCGATCCTCATCGTCATATCATTTCGCCTTGAACAACAAGCTTGGTTTCGAGTTTGTGTCATACCCTTGGTTCCAATAACCTTTCACTTCATCATTACTTGACTTGATGTCGTTACCGATCGATTACATCTTCATGAACTCTCGCGACAAAGGTGTCGTGATCATCAACATTCTGAGCTCATCCAGGATATCAATTGAATTCAAGATGAGAAATAACATCCTTGCCCTCGATGAATTGTATTATCGTCGACCACTTTATTGCCTTCCCACCAACACAAGCTTGTTCATGTTTGGTGTTATACCTTGAGTTCCTTGCTATCCAGCAATTGTTCTTCTTTACCTTGGAGTATTACCATCCTTTATGTCAAGAATGTTCTGAGATTTGTTCCACCTCTTGAGAATTCTTGGCATAGAAATACTTCTCACCATCACCATTCTTTATTGGTCCCCGTGTTAATTCCAACAAGTGAACGGTGTTGTTTGGATTCTTTCCTTCTAGCAACCCTATTTTTTTGAAGTTAATGGTCGAAAGTTCATTCTTAGACTATTGACTATTGAATCACCATTCTGACATTGGTCGTGCAACCCAACCCATATTTCGGGCGCACCTTTCAACCAATGTTTAATTGTGTATGTTTTCCTCGAGCATACTTCCTTATATCATTTGATCTGACCAATGTTATCTCCTTGTTCACTTAATTGTGGAGATCCATCTTTTGGATACCTCATTGAATTATCGCTGAGTCCATCAGCCACCTCATCATCCTCTCCTTGGTTTAATGATGAACTATTGCTTCAGAAACCCGCTCCCATAGTTCATTTCTCGAGGATCTTGCAATGTCATTTCGACGATTTGTGTTGCACCTTTTTCCTCTCGGACCCCCTGAG
This sequence comes from Triticum dicoccoides, assembly GCF_002162155.2. Classification (NCBI taxonomy): domain Eukaryota; kingdom Viridiplantae; phylum Streptophyta; class Magnoliopsida; order Poales; family Poaceae; genus Triticum; species Triticum dicoccoides. The sequence goes on from NC_041385.1 coordinate 614,526,952, forward strand.
TCTGAGGTTTCATGACACCAATTGGATATGAATCTCGGTCAGATATGATGGTTGGGACAACTTTCCAAGAGTTATGATGTTGATCCTTTGATGACCCGGTAACATGATGTCATGCCTAGCACCCCCCCCCCCGGCTGGAGGACCTATCATTATAGATTCCTTTTCAGCAAGGTTATCCATTCATCCATGAGGAAATTGTAAGACTTATTCTACAAGTTATTCCTGATGGATCCTTCGTGTTTCCAAAGTCTGATCTTCACATGAAGACCATGTCAAGGCTATCTCGGAGCATGTCAATGGTACTCCGATTTTCAACAGGAACATTTGAAGCACGATGCTAAATTTTATTTATCATTTATCCTAACACCATTGTATGGGTAATGTCATGATATTTCTCTCCCCTTTCCTGAAGGGTTTTCTACGTTATATCCTATCATGGATATCATGCTCTGCTTGTCCTTGGGAAGGATTTACCCCTGAAAGATGTGTTTAAACACATTTTCCTTTCCATTGTTCTGTTTAAACATAATAATCACTTTTCCTTTCCATTGGTTTGTTTAAACCTTATTGTGATCTATATAATATAAGCAGTAATATCCCTGCTCAAGTAAACACCTCGGTGTACCATCTTGTCTGGTGTAACCCTGTTACTATTGTTGATGACATTCCGGTAGCCGCCGATGGACGAGAACTTTGCCTATTGGTCCGCCTCGTTCAACGAGCAGGAATTGGTTCTCTTCGTCCCTCGCCCTTGGTATCGATGTTGTTGCCGACATATCTGACAGGCTACCCTTTGACACGCCTTACTATCATGACCGTGCAAAATGTCGGCCCCCTTCCTACTTTCAACCACATGGTGGGCCCATAACCCACAGTTCCACAGGATCGAAACCTGACTCTCCTGCACCCCCCCTTCCCAAGGTTGTTCCTCGCGTGCGGCCTCGTATGTAATTCACGGGCCACCGTCCCAAGTGATCTATTTTGGTAGCAGACGCAATACTCAATCTCATTGCTCTGGACCCCTTTCGCATGTTGTTTCAGACATCGAACAATGGCCTATCCGTTTGAAACTTCTCATGGTACCTTCTTACTTTACTCTCGATATTTTCTTAAGTTCAATTCGAGAGTTACTTCCTACCCAATTCCCTGAGTTATGTACCAGATAATCAACCTGGTAAGGCTCGCCCTTCCCGAGTCTTCCCCCCATATCCTTTTCGTAAGTACGATGAAGATCCCGAAGAAAGGATGGCGACTTCATCATTTTGACCTGAAGCAGAAGTATGAAGGCATCAATATATTGGATCGACCTCTTCAAGAAGAGCAACCAAGACTGAGAAGATTCGTTAGCATTTCGTAACCAGACCTTTCCCCCTTAGTCCCCCTCTTAAATCTCGGGACGAGATTTCTTGTAGTGGAGGAGAATTGTGACGCCCGGATAATTAGGCTATAGTAATCACGTGTTAATGATGCCAAGCCATCAAAGTTACTGTCGTAATCTCGCGTTAGTTCAGAACCGATCCAAATTCAAATTTGAAAGAAAGGCAAACAACAAAACTTTTGAAACATTAAAACCAAAATGTTCGGTTTGTGGCAAATAATCCTTACTAAATATTTGTGAAGGAACCACACTTTTATTATGTGTTTTAATGCACTAAAATGATTTAAATAGTAGCAAACCTGATTATTTAAATGCCTTTATAGATTGATAAAATATCAAACCAAATTAATTGGGGTCTAGACTTTTGTGGCGTTGGACTAAATTGAAATGTTCAATTTAGATGCAAAGTATATATTTTTACAGAACCTAAAATAATAGGAAACAAAAATAAAACAGAAAAGAAAAGAGGAAAATAAAGAAAATACAAAAGAGAAAACAGAAAACAAAAATAAGAGCAAACCCCCCGGGCCGTGGCCCAACTGGGCCAACACCCCCAGGCCCGGCCGACCGGCCCACCCCGCTACCCCCCTCCTTATCCACTCCCTCCCCCAAACCCTAACCGACAGCCACCCACTCGCCCTCCCCCCCACTCGCTTTCTCCCTCTCCCCCCGATCCAATCGGGATCGGGCCCGACGCCGATGCCGCCCCTCCCGCACTCCCCTGCGCCCCACGC
>NC_041385.1:614530043-614610299 GCF_002162155.2 Triticum dicoccoides
TCCCCCTCGCTCGCTCACCGCGCCGTCTGCGCTCCGGCACGCCGGCGCCTCGCCGGCGCCCGCACGCGCTCACCGTGCCCCGCGCGCCCTCTGCGCCGAGCCCCCGCGCCCGAGTCATCCTCGCCGTGCGCGGCCTCCCTGCTGCAGCCCTGCCGCGCGCTCATGCGCGCCCGCCCACACGGGGCCGTGCTCGCCGCCGCTCGCTCACCGGCCGGCCCGTGCTGGCCTCGCCCACGCCGGCCTGGCGACCTGCCAGGTCCGCCGCCCACGCCCGCATGCCCCTGGGCGTGCGCCCGAACGGGGCGCGCCCGTTACCCGTCGCCCGCGCCCTGAATGGCCTCTGTGCCACTGAACGGGGGGGCCCACGCCCCCCAGAACGTTTTAAAAAAAATGAAAAAGAAAAAGAATTAAATATATATATATATATAAATAGTTAATTAATTAATTAACTAAATTAATTAAGTTAATTAATTCTGCTTAATTAATCTAATTAACCTGTTAGTCTAACTAAACAGTAATTAGTTTAATTAAATCCTAATTAACCTAACAGAGCATGACAGGTGGGTCCCATTGGACCCACGCGTCAGTTTGACCCAGTCAACCCCTGTTGACTGCTGATATCAGCATGACGTCATGCTGACGTCATAAATCCATTTTCCGAATTAATTAAATAATTAAATAAATTCAGAAATTAATAAAATCTTTAGAAAATCATATCTTTTAATCCGTAACTCGGATTAAAATATTTTCAACATGAAAGTTCCTCAGAACGACGAGACGATTCCGGATACGCAACCCGTTCGTCTGCCACACACCCCTAACATATCAAACTCGCAACTTTCCCCCTGCGGCTCCTCTGCGCGAAAACACGGAACACCGGGAATACTTCCCGGATGTTTTCCCCCTTCGCCGGCATCACCTCATACTGTGTTAGGACACAACTAGCTTCGCTCTTTATCATGTCTTGTGTTGTCTTGCTTATGTTTGCACTGTATTTATTGTTTCTTCCCCCTCTTCTCTTCGGTAGACTACAAGACCGACGCTGCTGCTGCCCAGTTCGACTACGGAGTTGACGACCCCTCCTTCTTGTCTGAGCAACCAGGCAAGCCCCCCCCCCCTTGATCACCAGATATCTCCTATTCTTCTCTATACTACTTGCATTAGAGTAGTGTAGCATGTTACTGCTTTCCGTTAATCCTATTCTGATGCATAGCCTGACATTGTTGCTACATCTGTTGATACCTTACCTGCAATCCTAAATACTTAGTATAGGATGCTAGTTTATCATCATTGGCCCTACATTCTTGTCAGTCTGCCTTGCTATACTATTGGGCCGTGATCACTCGGGAGGTGATCACGGGTATATATTATACATGCATACATACTATACAGATGGTGACTAAAGTCGGGTCAGCTCGAAGAGTACCCGCGAGTGATTCACGGATTGGGGGCTGAAAGGACCTTTGTCCCGACGGCCCTCTGTGTGGATCTTTGTGGCGGAGCGACAGGGCAGGTTGTGACCGCCTAGGAGAGAGGTGGGCCTGGCCCTGTTCGGCGTTCGCGGACACTTAACACGCTTAACGAGATCTTGGTATTTGATCTGAGTTGGCTACGAGCCTATACGCACTAACCATCTACGCGGGAGTAGTTATGGGTATCCCGACGTCGTGGTATCAGCCGAAGCACTTCAGACGTCAGCGACGGAGCGGCGCGCGCCGGATTGGACTGGAACGCCTACTAGGCTAGGTCTGCTTCCGGCCGCCCTCGCAACGTGCAGGTGTGCTCAGGGCGATGGGCCCAGACCCCTGCGCGCTTAGGTTTAGACCGGCGTGCTGGCCTCTCTGTTGTGCCTAGGTGGGGCTGCGACGTGTTGATCTTCCGCGGCCGGGCATGACTCAGGAAAGTGTGTCCGGCCAAATGGGATCAAGCGTGTTGGGTTATGTGGTGCACCCCTGCAGGGAAGTTAATCTATTCGTAGCCGTGATCTTCGGTAACAGGACGACTTGGAGTTGTACCTTGACCTTATGACAACTAGAACCGGATACTTAATAAAACACACCCTTCCAAGTGCCAGATACAACCCGGTGATCGCTCTCTAACAGGGCGACGAGGAGAGGATCGCCGGGTAGGATTATGCTATGCGATGCTACTGGAGATGCTACTCGGAGATTCTACTTGGAGATGTTACTTGGCGATGCTACTTGGAGGACTTCAGTCTACTCTCTTCTACATGCTGCAAGACGGAGGCTGCCAGAAGCGTAGTCTTCGACAGGATTAGCTATCCCCCTCTTATTCTGGCATTCTGCAGTTTAGTCCACTGATATGGCCTCCTTACACATATACCCATGCATATGTAGTGTAGTTCCTGGCTTGCGAGTACTTTGGATGAGTACTCACGGTTGCTTTCTCCCCCCTTTTTCCCCTTTCCTTTCTTTCTGGTTGTCGCAACCAGATGCTGGAGTCCAGGAGCCAGACGCCACCATCGACGACGACCCCTACTACACTGGAGGTGCCTACTACTACGTGCTGCCCGCTGAGGACGACCTGGAGTAGTTTAGGAGGATCCCAGGCAGGAGGCCTGCGCCTCTTTCGATCTGTATCCCAGTTTGTGCTAGCCTTCTTAAGGCAAACTTGTTTAACTTATGTCTGTACTCAGATATTGTTGCTTCCGCTGACTCGTCTATGATCGAGCACTTGTATTCGAGCCCTCGAGGCCCCTGGCTTGTATTATGATGCTTGTATGACTTATTTATGTTTTAGAGTTGTGTTGTGATATCTTCCCGTGAGTCCCTGATCTTGATCGTACACGTTTGCGTGCATGATTAGTGTACGATTGAATCGGGGGCGTCACATCTAAGAACTATAAAAGGTGGATCTATCATGGGGAATCACCGGACAATGGTGAAAGCAGTGGCACTACCAATGAATGTGGTTTCAAACCTGATGACTGTGGTGGTTTTGAGATCCTCAATGAATTTAAGTATGATAGTATGGGAGCTCCTGTGGATGACATGAGAAAAGAATTTGGAAATAAATAAGAGGCATTAGATGGGTGGGATATTTTTTTAAGCAATAATTAGTTTTATGCCCCTAGTTGTATTGGAAATATGCCCTAGAGGCAATAATAAAATGATTATTATCATATTTCCCGTTCATGATAAAAGTTTATTATTCACGCTAGAATTGTATTGATTGGAAACTTAAATACATGTGTGAATACATAAAGTACACTGTGTCCCAGGTATGCCTCTACTAGACTAGCTCGTTGATCAAAGATATTTAAGGTTTCTTAACCATATACATGAGTTGTCATTTGATAACGGGATCACATAATTAGGGGAATGATGTGATGCACTAGACCCAACCGTAAGCTTAGCATCAGATCGTTTAAGTTATTTGCTATAACTTTCTTCATGTCAAGTATCTGTTCGTTTGACCATGATATCATGCAACTCCTAGATACCGTAGGAATACCTTGTGTGCTATCAAATGTCACTTCATAGCTGGGTGGTCATAAAGGTGATCTACAGGTATCTCCGATGGTGTCTATTGGGTTGGCATGGATCAAGACTAGGATTTGTCACTCTGTTTGATGGAGAGGTATCTCTGGGCCCTCTCGATAATACAACATCACAAGAAGCTTGCAAGCAATGTGACTAAGGAGTTATTCATGGGATCTTGTATTACAGAACGAGTAAAGAGACTTGCCAGTAACGAGATTGAACTAGGTATGAGATACCGATGATCGAATCTCGGGCAAGTAACATACCGACGGACAAAGGAAACTGCATACGACATTAACCGAATCCTTGACATTGTGGTTCAACCGATAAAAGATCTACGTGGAATATGTAGGAACCAATATGGGCATCTAGTTCCCGCTATTGATTATTGACATGAGAGATGTCTCGGTTATGACTACATGATTCCGAACCCACAGGGTCGCACGCTTAACGTTCGTTGATGCTAGAGTAGTATTGGGATATTTGATGAGTGGTAACCGAATGTTGTTCGGAGTCCCGGATGAGATCCCGAACGTCATGATGAGTCTCGGAATGGCCAAGAGGTAAAGATTTATATATGGAAAGTTGTTTTCAGGGATCCGGAAAAAGTTTCAGTTTTTTCAGAATTGTACTTGGAAGCTTCCAAAAGGTTCCAGAAACTTTCAGAGGAGTCCGGAAGTCCACCAAGGGTTCCACCACGTCCCAAGGGTCAACATGGGCTCAGGGGAGGCGCCCTGGCTTTATTGGGCCAGGCGCACACAAGTCCCTTAAAGCCCATGCAGTTGGGAAAGGTGGAAAGTCCACTTCTATATGGAAGGGAAGGAGGAGGACTAGGATTCCACCTCCTCTCCCCTTGGCTGCGCCCTAGGGTTTGGAGGGGATGTACCCCACGCCCCTCCACCTATATATAGAGGGGATGGGGCGTCCCAAGACGATACACCAAGCCCTTGGCACCCCTCTCTCTCCCGTTACTCCGTAGTTCCACCGCCTCGTCCCGACGATGCTTAGCGAAGAGTTATCGGTGCTCCACCACCACCATCACCACCACGATGTCGTGTTGGTTGTGATCCCATCTACTTCTCCTCTCCCGCTTGCTGGATCAAGAAGGAGGAGACATCACCGAGCCGCACATGTGCTAAACTCGGAGGTGCCGTCCGTTTGGCACTAGATTGGTTGGATCGTGATCAGATCAAGAAGAGTATGACTATATCAACCGCGTTATACGCGCTTTCGCTTAGCGATCTACAAGGGTATGTAGATGCTCTCCCCCTCTCCTAGATATGCATCTCCATGGATAGATTTGGCGTGTGCGTAGATTTTTTTTGTTTTTCACGCAACGTTACAGATGCGGAGCATCCTACGGTCATTACCATGTCAAGAGTCCGTTTGGCAAGTGACACATGCGACCTCTAATTCTCATACATAAAGGTGAATCTTCTCCTTTACACGTGTTCAGTTGACCCCCTTCGAGGATGGTGTACTACTTGACACTTCTCCCGTGTGCATGCATAGGTATTGTTGGAGCTTCACGGATGTCAAGGAGGAGTGCAAGCGCCAAGGAACAACTACACTATCCGCGAGGGAAGCATGGAAGAGAAGACGGAAGAAGAAGGAGCTGCGGAGTCTACAGTGACCGGACAACCGGAAGCGACCGGACGTCCAACCCTCTACAACACCCGGGCGACCGGCGTCCACAGTACGTCCGCTACCTGACGCATCCCAGATGGCCAGCCGACAAAAGCTACAACAGCCAGACGTCCGTCCAAGACCGGACGATCGCCACGTCCGGACATCTGTTGCAACTTCATCCGAGCCATATTTACGGAAGTCCGAAGACTTCCGGACGTCTGGACCGTCCCGAGCTTCCGGACGTCCGACACCGACCGGACGTCCGATGCCTGTGTGTGCAGCCACATGCTTTTGGCCTTGTATCCCTCTCCCACTTACCCCTTCGTGGCTTAGACTATAAATAGACCACCTCCACCTCCTTTCTAAGGTTAGCAAAGTGATAGATCATTCTTAGGTGAGCTTTGATCCTACCTCTACTCTTGAGAGAGAGAGAGAGAGACTACCACTCCCATGGAGTTGAAGACCTCCATGTGAGAAGATCCTTTGGGATATCATCAAGACCCCCTTGCGGGAAGATCCATCTAGGATACCATCAAGACCTCCTCTTGGAGATGAACTCTACCTTGTATATTTTCTTTTGTTGTTCATGTACCCTTCTGGATCTTGTGTGTTTGATTGTCTAGTGGATGTGTGATTGGACTTGTTCTTGAGTGTTTCCCCTTGTGATTTCTCCCCATTCTTCCCCGTGTTCATCGTGTTCTTCGAGGGATCCCACTCCAATCGTGAAAGATCGGCCTACACCGGGTTAGCCCCGTATCATATGGTATCATGAGCCAAGTTTATCACGTATTTGGAGTCCCTCCCACCATTTTCTAGCCTTCTTTTGCTTGATTTCGTCCTAAATTTCGAAAATCCCACCAAAAATAGCCCCAATTTCTTTTGTGATTTGTTGGTTTGAGGAAGTTTTGTTGATTTTGATCCATGGATTTGCTTTGTTTCGAGTGGATCTAGCATCTCCCCAAGTTTCCCCATCTTCCATCCACGAAATCTCATCAATTTTGACCTCAAAATCTCCATTTTCCGCTCAAAATCGCGCCCCGGATCTCAAATCCTGCGTTGACCCCGATACACCGGACGACCGACGCTTTTACGGACGTTCGGAGCCCCAGGAACGACCGGACGTCCGACCTTTTCCAGACGACCGGAACCCCTAACCCGAGCCAAATTTACGGATTTCTGAGACCACCGGACGTCCGGCCTCCGGACATCCATCCATTTACGGGCGTCCGTAGCCTGTTGTTTCAGACTCCGGCTGATTTTTGTTTCGGCCATAACTAATTCATCCGAACTCCGATTTTGACGTTCTTTACCTCGTTTTGAAGCTATTGACATCCCCCTTCCCACAAAAATACCACCAACATCATTTGACTCCATCAAATGTTCGAAAATTTGGCATGTTTTCCTAAGCCCTCCACCATATCATCCGCATAGCCACCACCGACTTCCGCAACCTAACCCATTTTGATCCCCATAGCATTTGTGGTTGCTTGAGGAGTGATTCGAGTCTCCTAAGGTGTTTTGGCTACTTAGGGATGGTTGCTTCTTCTTCAACCACCACCACCACTTCCGCATAAGCGTGCCCACCATACACTTCCGCCACCCCAACTTAACCCAATTGTTGTTTGAGCTTGTTTGAGTTGTGGCTTGTGTCTCCTAAGGTGTTTCAGCTACTTAGGGACGGAAACTTCAACTCCGACTCGTGTATAGCCATCATTCCACTTCCACATTGCCTAGTGCAAACCACCACCGCTTTCCACTACCACCATTTAACTTTTGCCTTTGGAGATTTTGAGTTTGCGGTTTTTTCGTTTCCTAGGGTGTTTCGGCTAACTTGGAACGGGTCGACATCGGCAACACCGCCTCTCATCATCGCCAAGGACGGTAACCTCGAAGACACCATTGTATATTAGCCTTGCAATTGCATTGATAACCCCTAGCCCATTTTGCGTCACTTGCCTTTCGAGACTAGCCATTTGAGTATTGCCGGCAACGTTACTTGTGCACATTAGTGATCATTGATCTACACCTTCCATTGCATACATACCATATCATATTGGTATTACCTTGCTATCATATCATCTCTTGTGCCACAATTTTGTTCCCGCATATATACAATTGCTATCTTGGTTTGTGCAAAGTGGCCATACAAAAAAAGGAATAAAGCTTTTAAGCAAAAGAGAGTGAACAAAGAGCTTGTAAGCAATAGCCATAGCATCACAATGTATCATATGGTATCATACTCGATCATCTTGGACCATCTTGTGAGAAACACCGGGAACCATACATACATAGCATAATTGGGATAGAAAGTTTATCCATTTTGCATCTTATAGGTTGTGCACAAGTGTCGTATCCGCCTATAGAGCAATCGTGCTAGCGTCTCTCTTGAGTTGTGCAACACGAGCGTTTTCCGTGGATTCCACATTTTGTGCTCATTCCTTGGTTGCACGACCCTATTTATCTATCAGTGTGTGTGTTTCCATGTGCCATTCTTTGCTATTGGTCTACTTGTTTCGCTTGCAAATTTGTGAATCTCTTTCAACATTATTGACTCTTGCTAACATTTTGCATCAAATTTTTGTGCCACTATCCTCACCGAGCTCTACCATAAGCTTTAATTGATAGGTGTGAGTGAACAAGTCCGGTACCAATTCCACTATTCTTTCATCGCACATTGAGTGAAACGAGATACATCCTCAACTTTGGGAAAAGGTAACTTGGTATTGTTTATCTCATTTCCTACTCACCTTTGCTCGAGTCTTGTGATGGATAGGCAAGGCATTTCACCTTCGGTCTACAACAACAATGATGAGTTCGATGCCACGAACAACAACTCCAACGCCAAGATGCAAGCTCAAATGGAGGAGATCAAAGCCCTCATCAGGTCCTACAAGCGATCTTCCTCATCTTCGAGAAGACGCTCAAGAGCACATCCTTCCGCGCTACCATCTCCGGCAAGATCACATTGGCATCGACACCATCACCAACAAGAACGCGAAGTCCAAGAGATCAACACCAACAACCGCTCAACGACTTCACCATCTCCCTTGGCATCTTCGCCAAGCAACTTCAAGGCATCTTCGCCTATGGACATGCGACATCTTCGCCATCAAGCACCCCAAGACTACGCTCAAGAGAAGCTCCCCAAGCTCAAGTCCACGACTTCCACAAGCTACTACAACCTCGACATCGTCCACGCGATTCCTTTCTATGGGACTCACGAACCCGAGGAGTACCTCAAGTGGGAGCGTTTGATGGACGATTACCTCAAGCTACATCAAGTCCCTTCCGAAGATCAAGTGAAGTGTGCCACAAGAAACTTCCACGACTACGCATTGGCATGGTGGCTTCACACACCTTCGGAGTACTACGACATGAGTTGGCCCAAGATGAAGAGAGCTTTGCAGCGAGAGTTCGTGCCTCCAACCTACACAAAACAACTAGGACGCCAATTGGAGAACACCATCCAAGGGTCCAAGTCCATTGACAAGTACTTCAAGGAGATGAAGATTGCCTTGCGACGAGCTGGCGTGGACGACCCCATTTCGATGAAGTTCCACTTCATGATGGGATTGAACAACGACATCTCCAAGACTATCTTCCTCGGGAACTACAAGTCCATTGACGACTACTACATTGGTGCTCTCAAGGTGGAACAAGAGCTCATGAAGGCCAAGGCTTCTCCACCCCAAGCTCATTTCGCGACGACCAAGCTCCATGAGAACAAGTATGAGGATAGTACCACCAAGATGTCCAAGCCCAACGAGCTCCAAGACGATGCTCCCAAGTTCGACTTCACCGCCATCCCTCTTTGTGGCATTGATGATGCGGAGTCTACCTTGACTCTTCTTCAAGATGGTGCAGCGACGAGTACGACTACAGAGACCTTGAAGGACCAAGCTTTGGAGGCAAGCGACAAGGTGGCGAGCAAGGATGATGCTTCCATCTTAGGAGGCGAGAGTGATGATGTGCCATCTTTGGCCTTCATCCACGGAGACGATGACGAGATGATCGAGCATGGGATTTTCCCTTCGGTCATGGAGAGTGATGATGTGCCAGCTGTTGGAAATATGCCCTAGAGGAAATAATAAAATGGTTATTATTGTATTTCCTTGTTCATGATAATTTTCTATTGTTCATGCTATAATTGTATTAACTGGAAACCGTAATACATGTGTGAATACATAGACCACAACATGTCCCTAATGAGCCTCTTATTGACTAGCTCGTTGATCAATAGATGGTTATGGTTTCCTGACCATGGACATTGGATGTCATTGATAACGGGATCACATCATTAGGAGAATGATGTGATGGACAAGACCCAATCCTAAGCATAGCACAAGATCGTGTAGTTCATTTGCTAAGAGCTTTTCTAATGTCAACTCTCATTTCCTTAAACCATGAGATTGTGCAACTCCCGGATACCGTAGGAATGCTTTGGGTGTATCAAACGTCACAATGTAACTGGGTGGCTATAAAGGTGCACTACAGGTATCTCCAAAAGTGTATGTTGGTTTGGCACGAATCGAGACTCGGATTTGTCACTCCGTATGACGGAGAGGTATCTCTAGGCCCACTCGGTGATGCATCATCATAATGAGCTCAATGTGAATAAGTAGTTAGTCATGAGATCATGCATTACGGAATGAGTAAAGTGACTTGCCGGTAATGATATTGAACGAGGTATTGGGATACCGACGATCGAATCTCGGGCAAGTAACATACCGATAGACAAAGGGAATTGTATACGGGATTGATTGAATCCCCGACATCGTGGTTCATGAGATCATCGTGGAATATGTGGGAGCCAATATGGGTATCCAGATCCCTCTATTGGTTATTGGTCGGAGAGGTGGCTCGGTCATGTCTGCATTGTTCCCGAACCCGTAGGGTCTACACACTTAAGGTTCGGTGACGCTAGAGTTGTTATGGGAAATAGTATGTGGTTACCGAAGGTAGTTCGGAGTCCTGGATGTGATCCCCGACGTCACGAGGAGTTCCCGAATGGTCCGGCGGTGAAGATCGATATATTGGACAGAGGGTATTGGAGTCCGAAGTGTTCCGGGGGTACCAGGCTATGGCCAGCATGACCGAAAGGTGTTTCGGGAGCCCCGGCAAGTGTTGGAGGGCCGCATGGGCCAAGGGGAGGGGGCAAACCAGCCCACTAAGGGGCTGTGCGCCCCCCACACCCTTTCCCATGTTATTTGGGGAGGTGGGGCGCCTCCACCTGGCTTGGGAGGCAATCCTCCACCTGCTTGGCTTGGGGGGCAAGTCTCCCTAGGATTTTCCCTAGGGAGATCCAATCTGCTTGGCCACCACCCCTAGGGGAAACCCTAGGGCGCCTCCCCCTCTCCCCTTGCCCCTATATATAGTGGAGGGGTGGGAGGGCTGCCACAACCTTGCTTTTGGCGCAGCCCCTCCCTCCTCCAAGTCTTTCTCCTCCTCCGTAGTGCTTGGCGAAGCCCTGCAGGAATACCACGAGCTCCACCACCACCATGCGGTCGTGCTGTCGGAGTTCTCCCTCAACTTTTCCTCTCCCCTTGATGGATCAAGAAGGAGGAGACTTCCCCGAGATGCATGTGTGTTGAACGTGGAGGCACCGTTGTTCGGTGCTTAGATCGGATTCGGCCGCGATCTGAATCGCTTCGTAAACGACTCCACTGACCGCGTTCTAGTAATGCTTCCTCTTAGCAATCTTCAAGGGTATGAAGATGCACTCCCTCTCTCTTTGTTGCTAGAATCTCCATAGATTGATCTTGGTGATGCATAGAAAATTTTGAATTTCTGCTACGTTCCCCAACAGTGGTATCAGAGCTAGGTCTATTGCGTAGTTTCTATGCACGAGTACACCACAAGTTGGTGTGGGAGTTGATTTTGTTCAATATGCTTACCGTTACTAGTCCTAACTTGTTTCAACGGTATTGTGGGATGAAGCGGCCCGGACCGACCTTACACGTACACTTACGTGAGACAGGTTCCACCGACTGACATGCACTAGTCGCATAAGGTGGCTAGCGGGTGTCTGTCTCTCCCACTTTAATCGGATTGGATTCGATGAAAAGGGTCCTTATGAAGGGTAAATAGCAATTGGCATATCACGTTGTGGTTTTGGCGTAGGTAAGAAACGTTCTTGCTAGAAACCTATAGCAGCCACGTAAAAACTTGCAACAACAATTAGAGGACGTCTAACTTGTTTTTGCAGCATATGTCGTGTGATGTGATATGGCCAAAAGGATGTGATGAATGATATATGTGATGTATGAGATTGATCATGTTCTTGTAATAGGAATCACGACTTGCATGTCGATGAGTATGACAACCGACAGGAGCCATAGGAGTTGTCTTAATTTATTGTATGACCTGCGTGTCATTGAACAACGCCATGTAATTACTTTACTTTATTGCTAACCGTTAGCCGTAGTAGTAGAAGTAATAATTGGCAAGACAACTTCATGGAGACACGATGATGGAGATCATGATGATGGAGATCATGGTGTCATGCCGGTGACGAAGGTGATCATGCCGCGCTTCAAAGATGGAGATCAAAGGTGCAAGATGATAATTGCCATATCATGTCACTTTATGATTTGCATGTGATGTTTATCATGTTTACATCTTATTTGCTTAGAACGACGGTAGCATAAATAAGATGATCCCTCACTAAAATTTCAAGAAAGTGTTCCCCCTAACTATGCACCATTGCGAAAGTTCGTTGTTTCGAAGCACCACGTGATGATCGGGTGTGATAGATTCTAACATTCGCATATAACGGGTGTAAGCCAGATTTACACATGCAAAACACTTAGGTTGACTTGACGAGCCTAGCATGTACAGACATGGCCTCGGAACACAAGAGACTGAAAGGTCGAACACGAGTCGTATAGTAGATACGATCAACATGAAGATGTTCACCGATGATGACTAGTCCATCTCACGTGATGATCGGACACGGCCTAGTTGACTCGGATCATGTATCACTTAGATGACAGAGGGATGTCTATCTGAGTGGGAGTTCATTAGATGAACTTAATTATCCTGAACATAGTCAAAAGGTCTTTACAAATTATGACGTTGCATACGCTTTAGTTCTACTGTTCAGATATGTTCCTAGAGAAAATTTAGTTGAAAGTTGATAGTAGCAATTATGCGGACTGGGTCCGTAAACTGAGGATTGTCCTCATTGCTGCGTAGAAGGCTTATGTCCTTAATGCACCACTCGGTGTGCTGAACCTCGAACATCGTCTGTGGATGTTGCGAACATCTGACATACACGTTTTGATGACTACATGATAGTTCAGTAATGTTAAATGGTTTAGGATTGTGGCGCCGAAGACGTTTTTGAAACGTCGCGGAACATATGAGATGTTCCAAGGGCTGAAATTGGGATTTCAGGCTAGTGCCCACGTCAAGAGGTATGAGACCTCTGATGAGTTCCTTAGCCTACAAACTAAGGGAGAAAAGCTCAATCGTTGAGCATGTGCTCAGATTGTTTGAGTACTACAATCACTTGAATCGAGTGGTAGTTAGTCTTCCAGATGAGATAGTGATGTTTCTCCAAAGTCACTGCCACCAAGCTACTAGAGCTTCGTGATGAACTATAACATATCAGGGATAGATATGATGATCCTTGAGCTATTCGCGATGTTTGACACCGCGAAAGTAGAAACCAAGAAGGAGCATCAATTGTTGATGTTTAGTGAAACCACTAGTTTCAAGAAGGGCAAGGGCAAGAAGGGATACTTCATGAAACGGCAAATCAGTTGCTGCTCTAGTGAAGAAACCCAAGGTTGAACCGAAACCCGAGACTAAGTGCTTCTGTAATGAGGGGAACGATCACTGAAGCAGAACTACCCTAGATACTTGGTAGATGAGAAGGCTGGCAAGGTCGACAGAAGTATATTGGATATACATTATATTAATGTGTACTTTACTAGTATTCCTAGTAGCACCATGGTAATAGATACCGGTTCAGTTGCTAAGTGTTAGCAACTCAAAATAAAAGGCTACGGAATAAACGGAGACTAGCTAAAGGCGAGGTGACGATATGTGTTGGAAGTATTTCCAAGGTTGATGTGATCAAACATCGCACGCTCCCTCTACCATCGGGATCGGTGTTAAACCTAAATAATTGTTATTTGGTGTTTGCGTTGAGCATAAACATGATTGGATTATGTCTATCGCAATATAGTTATTCATATAAGGAGAATAATGGTTACTCTGTTTATTTGAATAATACCTTCAATGGTCTTGCACCTAAAATGAATGGTTTATTGAATCTCGATCGTAGTGATACACATGTTCATGCCAAAAGATATAAGATAGTAATGATAGTACCACCTACTTGTGGCACTGCCATTTGAGCCATATTGGTATAAAACGCATGAAGAAGATCCATATTGATGGATCTTTGGACTTACTCGTTTTTTGAAAAGTTTGAGACATGCGAACCATGTCTATTGGTATGTACGCATGAAGAAACTCCATGCAGATGGATCGTTTGGACTCACTTGATTTTGAATCACTTGAGACATGCAAATCATACCACATGGGCAAGATGACTGAAAAGCCTCGTTTTCAGTAAGATGGAACAAGAAAGCAACTTGTTGGAAGTAATACATTTGATGTGTGCAGTCCAATGAGTGTTGAGGCACGCAGTGGATATCGTTATGTTCTTACTTCACAGATGACTTGAAGTAGATACTGAGTATATTTACTTGATGAAACACAAGTCTGAATTATTGAAAGGTTCAAGTAATTTCAGAGTGAAGTTGAAGATCGTCGTGACAAGAGGATAAAATGTCTACGATATGATCATAGAGATGAATATCTGAGTTGCGTGTTTGGTACACAATTAAGATATTGTGGAAATTGTTTCACAACTAATACCACCTAGAACACCATAGTGTGATGGTGTGTCCGACATGATAGATGTACCCTATTGAATATGGGGCATACCATGATGTCTCTTATCAAATTACCACTATCATTTATGGGTTATGCATTAGAGACAACCGCATTCACTTTAATAGGGCACCACATAATTCCGTTGAGATGACACCGTGTGAACTATTGTTTAGAGAAACCTAAGTTGTCGTTTCTTGAAAGTTTGGGGCTGCGACGCTTATGTGAAAAGTTTTTTAAGCTCGAACCCAAAGCGGATAAATGCATCTTCATAGGACACCCAAAATAGTTGGGTATACCTCCTAATTCAGATCCGGAAGCAAAAATGATTGTTTCTAGAAATGGGTCCTTTCTCGAGGAATAGTTTCTCTCGAAAGAATTGAGTGGGAGGATGGTGGAGACTTGATGAGGTTATTGAACCGTTACTTCAACTAGTGCGTAGCGGGGCACAGGAAGTTGTTCCTGTGGCGCCTACACCAATTGAAGTGGAAGCTGATGATAGTGATCATGAAACTTCGGATCAAATCACTACCAAACCTCGTAGGTCGACAAGGACGCGTACTACTTTAGAGGGTGGTACATAATCCTGTCTTGGAGGTCATGTTGCTAGACAACAATGAACCTAAGAGCTGTGGAGAAGCAATGGTGGGCCCGGATTCTGACAAATGGCTAGAGGCCATAAAATCCGAGAGAGGATCCATGTATGAAAACAAAGTGTGGACTTTGGAAGAACTACTTGATGGTCGTAAGGCTGTTGGGTACAGATGGATTTTAAAAGAAAGATGGACAATGATGGTAATTGTCACCATTAAGAGAGCTCGACTTGTCGCTAAGATGTTTCCCGACAAGTTCAAAGAGTTGACTACGATGAGACTTTCTCACTCGTAGAGATGCCAAGAGTCTGTTGGAATTGCATTAGCAGTTACTGCATTATTTATGAAATCATGCAGATAGGATGTCAAAACATTGTTTCCTCGACAATTTTCTCGAGGAAAGGTTGTATGTGATACAACCAGAAGGTTTTGTCAATCCTAAAAGATGCTAACAAGAATGCAAAGCTCCAGCAATCCTTCTAAGGACTGGAGTAAGCATCTCGGAGTTGGAATATACGCTTTGATAAGATAATCAAAGATTTTGGGTTTATACAAAGTTTATGAGAAACTTGTATTTCCAAAGAAGTGAGTGGGAGCACTATAGAATTTCTGATGAGTATATGTTGTTGACATATTGTTGATCAGAAATGATGTAGAATTTCTAGAAAGCATATAGGGTTATTTGAAACGTGTTTTTCAATGGAAACCCTGGATTAAGCTACTTGAACATTGAGCATCAAGATCTATAAGGATAGATCAAAAAATGCTTAATAGTACTTTCAAATGAATACATACCGTGACAAGATTTTGAAGGAGTTCAAAAATAGATCAGCAAAGAAGGAGTTCTTGGTTGTGTTATAAGGTGTGAGTATTGAGTAAGACTCAAGACCTGACCACGGTAGAAGAGAGAGAAATGACGAAGGTCGTCCCCTATGCTTTAGACGTAGGCTCTATAGTATGCTATGCCGTGTACCGCACCTGAAGTGTGCCTTGCCACGAGTCAGTCATGGGGTACAAGAGTGATCCAGGAATGGATCACAGGACAGCGGTCAAAGTTATCCTTAGTAACTAATGGACTAAGGAATTTTCTCGATTATGGAGGTGGTAAAAGAGTTCGTCGTAAAGGGTTACGCTGATGCAAACTTTGACACTAATCCGGATTATTCTGAGTAGTAACCCGGATTCGTATAGTAGAACAGTTATTTGGAATAGCTCCAAATAGAGCGTGGTAGCTGCATCTAGGAGATGACATAGAGATTTGTAAAGCACACACGGATCTGAAAGATTCAGACCCATTGACTAATAACCTCTCTCACAAGCGAGATATGATCAAACCCAATGGGTGTTGGACTCGTTACAATCACATAGTGATGTGAACTAGATTATTGACTCTAGTGCAAGTGGGAGACTATTGGAAATATGCCCTAGAGGCAATAATAAAATGGTTATTATTGTATTTCCTTGTTCATGATAATTGTCTATTGTTCATGCTATAATTGTATTAACTGGAAACCACAATACATGTGTGAATACATAGACCACAACATGTCCCTAGTGAGCCTCTAGTTGACTAGCTCATTGATCAATAGATGGTTATGGTTTCCTGACCATGGACATTGTATGTCATTGATAACGGGATCACATCATTAGGAGAATGATGTGATGAACAAGACCCAATCCTAAGCATAGCACAAGATCGTGTAGTTCATTTGCTAAGAGCTTTTCTAATGTCAAGTATCATTTCCTTAGACCATGAGATTGTGCAACTCCCGGATACCGTAGGAATGCTTTGGGTGTAACAAACGTCACAACGTAACTGGGTGGCTATAAAGGTGCACTATAGGTATCTCCGAAAGTGTCTGTTGGGTTGGCACGAATCGAGACTGGGATTTGTCACTGCGTATGACGGAGAGGTATCTCTGGGCCCACTCGGTGATGCATCATCATAATGAGCTCAATGTGACTAAGTAGTTAGTCATGGGATCATGCATTACGGAACGAGTAAAGTGACTTGCCGGTAACGAGATTGAACGAGGTATTGGGATACCGACGATCGAATCTCGGGCAAGTAACATACCGATAGACAAAGGGAATTGTATACGTGATTGATTGAATCCCCGACATCGTGGTTCATCTGATGAGATCATCGTGGAACATGTGGGAGCCAATATGGGTATCCAGATCCTGCTATTGGTTATTGGTCGGAGAGGTGTCTCGGTCATGTCTGCATTGTTCCCGAACCCGTAGGGTCTACACACTTAAGGTTCGGTGACGCTAGAGTTGTTATGGGAAATAGTATGTGGTTACTGAAGGTAGTTCGGAGTCCTGGATGTGATCCCGGACGTCACGAGGAGTTCCGGAATGGTCCAGCGGTGAAGATCGATATATTGGACGAAGGGTATTGGAGTCCGGAAGTGTTCCGGGGGTACCAGGCTATGGCCAGCATGACCGAAAGGTGTTTCGGGAGCCCCGACAAGTGTTGCAGGGCCTCATGGGCCAAGGGGAGGGGCCAAACCAGCCCACTAAGGGGCTGTGCCCCCCCCCACACCCTTTCCCACGTTATTTGGGGAGGTGGGGCGCCTCCACCTGGCTTGAGAGGCAATCCTCCACCTGCTTGGCTTGGGGGGCAAGTCTCCCTAGGATTTTCCCTAGGGAGATCCAATCTGCTTGGCCACCGCCCCCTAGGGGAAACCCTAGGGTGCCTCCCCCTCTCCCCTTGCCCCTATATATAGTGGAGGGGTGGGAGGGCTTCCACAACCTTGCTTTTGGTGCATCCCCTCCCTCCTCCAACTCTTTCTCCTCCTCCGTAGTGCTTGGCAAAGCCCTGCAGGAATACCACGAGCTCCACCACCACCATGCCGTCGTGCTGTCGGAGTTCTCCCTCAACTTCTCCTCTCCCCTTGCTGGATCAAGAAGGAGGAGATGTCCCCGGGCTGCACGTGTGTTGAACGCGGAGGCACCGTTGTTCGGTGCTTAGATCGGATTCGGCCGCGATCTGAATCGCTTTGTGAATGACTCCACCGACCGTGTTCTAGTAATGCTTCCGCTTAGCGATCTTCAAGGGTATGAAGATGCACTCCCTATCTCTCTTGTTGCTAGAATCTCCATAGATTGATCTTGGTGATGCATAGAAAATTTTGAATTTCTGCTACGTTCCCCAACACCAGCTTCAGGCTTCATCCACGACGACGACGACGAGATGGTTGAGCAAGAGATTCTCCCTTCGACCACGATGATGTATGATGACTTGAGTGACTTGTGTGACCATATTGAGAGTGAGAATGACTTCACCACTAGCCCCATATATGATGTGTTGCCACAAATCCCATGTGAGGAGAGCCACAACCCCCACCACTTGAGTGAGATGAGTGACTCCACCATATGTGACTTTGAGTGCACCTACTTTGAGGGAGTGAGTGAACCACCACATAGAGAGAGTGTGATAGTTGATAGGTCTCATGAGGCCATTTACATTTCTAACAACTTGACCTCTACCTCTATTGTGTCTTCTCATTTGGTCCTAGGTCCCATTTATGATGACGCGCCGATCCTCGATGACTTCGTCCTTCCTTTGGACACGACGATGTCCATGGTGGAATGTGATGCACCCCCCACATGGTTCCATCAAGATGAAGATGACCACCATTTGGTCTTTCCCACCTCACATACACCACTTGATTGGAATGAACAAGGTAACATAGGTGAAGGTGATGCTCTAGTCCCACTAGTGGACATTCTTGACATTGATTGCTTGCATGATGTTAATCCACCTAGTACCTTGCTTCATGCTAGTATGATTTCCCCAAGCGATGATTTGCCTATTTATGATGAGTATGATGATTCTCATGTGGAGTCTATTAGTTGTGATGCCATGTTACATAGGATTTCTTGTGACAATTCTTTAGGTCACATCATGTTTGATAATCCGCTTGCCTTGTCATATGCTATGCATGAGATCTCCCATATGTCTTATTTGCAATCTCTTCATAGTGACTATGCATATACCATTAAAATAAACCCAATTTGCACTTATGGCATAGATGACAAGCCCATGGTTATTGGCCTTTGTTTTTCTTGTGATGATATTGATATGCTCCCTTTGCATCATTTATCTCATATGCCATGCCATGACCACCTAGCTTCGGATATGCATTGTTTTGGATGTTGTCCATTTTCTCCATATGATGTTTCCGATATTGCTCATGAGGAGACCCCCATAGTTTCCTCATACATGTTAGGAGAATTTGATCCATCCCATTCATTGTATGATCCAAATACTTGTGTGCACCATATGCTCCCCATGAATAAACATGCTATTGATGTGCCATATACTTGCATTCTCAATTTGTGTCCCCATCGTGTCATACACAATAACTATTCTTTCATGATGGATGACATGTTCTTATACCATGCATAAAATTTCTTTGAGCGATGTTTATCTTGTGCTAACTCACATGTGCACATACACATCATGATGGATGATGTGTACATTTACCACACACACAATTTCTTTGGTTTTTGTCTATTTTGTGTAGGTACCCATGAATACTTGTCAACCTCGCAATCCCACAAGTTTACAAAACAAGCTCTAGAGAGCAACGATGATTTGGGATCCCATGGATTGTCTTTCCCACCGCTCTCTTCGCGCAAAGACTTCACGCATTTCTTCTACATGGCCCTCACTTGGCTATGGGTTGTTGTCCATTACATATTATATGCCCATCTTGCCATGTTCACTTTGCATGATATGCCCTTTCCTATGCCTTTGCCATGCATTTGTGACCCATGCTTTGCTTTACACATGATGATTGATTCTCATACTTTTATGTGTATTGGCAAGCTAGGTGGAGATATCTCTTGTTGTTGCCATGTTCCATTTGTGACCCACCCCTATGATGATACTATGATCTTGCTTTGTGTTCATGCTTGTGATATGTCATGTGCATTGTCTATGCCTATTATTTGTTCACATGACATGATTGCCATGATTTACTCTAGTGTGTTGCATCTTTGCTCCACTAGTTTGCACGACTTGATATATATTCTTGCTCATGTTGCATCACCCATGATTCATACTTGCTCATTTCATGCGGTTGATGACAACCATCTATATGCTTTGCACATGATTCATATTGCTTCTTGTCATATAGCTCCATGTGTTGCCTCTCTCATGCTAGATTATTTGCCATGTATTGAGTGCAACAATGATTCTCTTCTTGCTCATGAGATTGCCCCCACAGCATTCTCGCATATATTTGGAGATTTCGACATATTCCTTGTGAAGCATGCTTGTCTTACTTCTTTGCACCATATACCTAGTGCCATGAATATAGCCATTGCTGCATCATATTATTCATGCATTTGCACTTCTAATGGTTATGTGCAAGAGAGGAGAACCATCATGATGGATGATGTGTTTGTCAACCATGCGCATACTTTCTTTGTTTTGTTTTGTGCATGTGTAGGATACTTGGACTTCGTGTCCACTTCCACTTCACGTGAGTTGACCATTCGAGCTCTTGAGAGCGAGCCTCATACATTCTACCACGACTCGCTTCTACACCGTATCTGCTTCCACTTCGGCATTGTGAAGAATGCACAAGGACACACCTTCAAGGTGACATCCTTCTTGAGCTTGGATATTGTGGATCATACTTCATGTGTTGCTTGCACCATTTGCATGCATGTTCGAGATATTGCTTTCACCCATGATTGCCACATTTCCATGCTTCATGATATATATACCTTGTGTGTTGCATCCAATTCTTGGACTACTTGCTACTATCATATGGTTGGTTGCACCAATATCATTTCTTCACATATGCCATGTCCCTTTGCTTGTCACATGCTTGACTTAATTGCCTCACACATGATGAACAATTGCTCTTTCTATTGTGTTGAGTGCCACACTATATTCACTACACCCTATGCACATTATGCTTGGATTGTCTTGCACTTGACACATGTGTTTAGACACTTCATTTTATTTGGTGTTGTGAATGATTCTTATGCCTACCATAGACCTTTCATTGAGCAATTTGTGAATGCTTGCTATGACCTCGAGGTAGATGCTTATTCTCTTGTCACACATATTTGCATCTCTACCTCACATTTGCATGCTTGTCCCCATAATATCTTTGCTTGTGCTCGATTGATATGCTTACATGCCATGCCACAATCCTTTGTCACACCCTATGCTATGCTTGATGACAACACTTGTTTGGTGAATCACCTCTTGAATGCTTGGTTTTGCACTAACGCTAACCACATTTGTTTTTCCAAGTGTTTGTTCTATTTGCTCCTTTTGAAGGCATCACACGATGGTGTGACATTGGAGAGTGCCCATTTCTAGCTACTAGACGATGAGTGCTTGGTGATCAACCACTTCGACACGGCACCGCCATCTCTTTCCCATGGTGATTTGGTTTCGATCCGAGGTCGGATCTTTTCCAAGGGGGAGGGGATGATGCGGAGCATCCTCATGACCCACAAGTGTAGGGGATCTATGTAGTCCTTTCGATAAGTAAGAGTGTCGAACCCAACGAGGAGCAGAAGGAAATGATAAGCGGTTTTCAGTAAGGTTTTCTCTGCAAGCACTGAAATTGTAAGTAATTGATAGTTTTGTGATAAGATAAATTGTAACGAGTAACAAGCAATAAAAGTAAATAAGGTGCAACAAGGTGGCCCAATCCTTTTTGTAGAAAAGGATAAGCCTGGACAATTTATTATAATGAGAAAAGCGCTCCCGAGGACACATGGGAATTATCGTCAAGCTAGTTTCATCACGTTCATATGATTCACGTTCGGTACTTTGGTAATTTGATATGTGGGTGGACCGGTGCTTGGGTACCGCCCTTACTTGGACAAGCATCCCACTTATGATTAACCCCTATTGCAAGCATCCGCAACTACAACAAAAGTATTAAGGTAAACCTAACCACAACATTAAACATATGGATGCAAATCAGCCCCTAACGAAGCAACGCATAAACTAGGGTTTAAGCTTCTGTCACTCTAGCAACCCATCATATACTTATTACTTCCCAATGCCTTCCTCTAGGCCCAATAATGGTGAAGTGTCATGTAGTCGACGTTCACATAACACCACTGGAGAAAAGACAACATACATCTCATCAAAATATCGAACGAATACCAAATTCACATGACTACTAATAGCAAGACTTCACCCATGTCCTCAGGAACAAACATAACTACTCACAAAGCATATTCATGTTCATAATCAGAGGTGTAATAATATGCATTAAGGATCTGAACATATGATCTTCCACCAAGTAAACCAATAAGTATCAACTACAAGGAGTAATCAACACTACTAGCAACCCACAGGTACCAATTTGTGGTTTTGGATACAAGATTGGATACAAGAGATGAACTAGTGTTTGAGAGAAGATGGTGCTGGTGAAGATGTTGATGGAGATTGACCCTCTCCCGGTGGTGATGACGATGGTAATGATTTCCCCCTCCGGAGGGAAGTATCCCCGGCAGAACAGCTCTGTCAGAGCTCTAGATTGGTTCCGCCAAGGTTCCGCCTCGTGGCGGTGGAGTTTCGTCCTGTAAGCTTCCCCACGATTTTTTCAGGGTAAAAGCCTTCATATAGCGGAAGATGGACATCGGGGGGCCACCAGGGGGCCCAGGAGATAGGGGGCGCGTCCAGTAGGGGTGGGCGTGCCCCCACCCTCCTGGCCAGGGTGTGGGCCCCCTGAGGTGTTTCTTTCGCTCAATAATTCTTAATAAATCCAAAAATAAGTTTCGTAGAGTTTCAGGTCTTTTGGAGCAATGTAGAATAGGTTCCCAATGTTTGCTCCTTTTCTAGCCAGAATTCCAGCTGCCGGCATTCCCCCTCTTCATGGTAAACCTTATAAAATAAGAGAGAATAGCCATAAGTATTGGTATATAATGTGTAATAACAGCCCATAATGCAATAAATATTTATATAAAAGCATGATGCAAAATGGACGTATGACATCCTACGGTCATCACCATGTCAAGAGTCCATTTGGCAAGTGACACGTGCGACCTCTACTTCTCATACATAAAGGTGAATCTTCTCCTTTACACGTGTTCACTTGACCCCTTCGAGGATGGTGTACTACTTGACACTTCTCCTGTGTGCATGCATAGGTATTGTCGGAGCTTCACGGATGTCAAGGAGGAGTGCAAGCACCAAGGAACAACTACACCATCCGCGAGGGAAGCATGGAAGAGAAGACGGAAGAAGAAGGAGCTGTGGAGTCTACAACGACTGGGCGACCGGAAGCCACCAGACGTCCGACCCTCTACAGCGCCCGGACGACCGGCGTCCACCAGACGTCCGCTACCTGACACATCCTAGACAGCCAGCGACGAAAGCTACAGCGGTCGGACGTCCGTCCAAGACCGGACGACCGGCGACCGGATGACCGCCACCTCCGGACGTCCGGTGCAACTTCATCCGAGCCGTATTTATGAAAGTTCGAAGACTTCCGGACGTCCTTACTGTCCCAAGCTTCCGGATGTCCGACACCGACCGGACGTCCGATGCGTGTGTGCGCAGCCATGGGCTTTTGGCCTTGTATCCCTCTCCCAGTTACCCCTTCGTGGCTTAGACTATAAATAGACCACCTCCACCTCCTTTCTAAGGTTAGCAAAGTGATAGCTCATTCTTAGGTGAGCTTTGCTCCTACCTCTACTCTTGAGAGAGAGAGACTACCACTCCCATGGAGTTCAAGACCTCCATGTGAGAAGATCCTGCGGGATACCATCAAGACCCCCTTGCGGGAAGATCCATCTAGGATACCATCAAGACCTCCTCTTGGAGATGAACTCTACCTTGTATCTTACTGTAGCGACCAGACCTCAGACGGTTTGATCTCTGTGCATCAGTGTCATCCCTGGATCAGTAATGATGACATGCACAGTACTTGAAGGATTTATAACAAAGTAGCAATCACACACTTATTACATCGAATGTCTCCAAAGGGAGCTTATTACAATAAAAATGGCTTAAGGCCATCTAATAACAATAACATCGGAAGGCTTGGAAGATAAGTGAGTCCATCAACTCCAACGGCATCACTGAGTATAGAACCATGACCTAAAGGCACCTTACTCGTCGTCTGAAAAGTCTGCAACCTGAAACGTTGCAGCCCGAAATGGGTCAGCACATGGAATATGCTGGCAATGTAACACATAGATAGTAATGAAAGAGTAAGCTATACTACATGCATATTTGGCTGGTGGAAAGCTCTATGGTTACGGTTTTGCATAAAGCCAATTTTTCCCTACTACAAAGGAATAAATTTTATTTAACTATCATGGTGGTTGGTAAACATTGAGAATGGTTGACAGCATCCTCAATCCCAATTAAAGTAATCATCATTAAAAACCCAACAAAATTAATTTAGAGTAACATGATGAGATTCACATGATATCCAAGTACTAGATACTCAAAACGTCCATAACTGGGGACACGGCTAATCATGATTAGTTTGTACACTCTGCAGAGGTTTGCGCACTGTTCCCCACAAGACTCGATCGCCTCCGTTGGGTTTCTCGCACTACATGGTGTTTGAGAAAACGGATGACCGAGACATAGTCTTTCAGAAGCGCTAGCACCTTACGATGGGTAGACCGGTACACCTACTTTCCCCTACATCTGCTAGTCTACCCTGTAAGAGTTCGCACGACTTAATAAACTATGCCAGAGCCTATAATGGCTTGTGGCTGCACACGGAAGTTTCTAGCATGAATAATCTCATGATCCCTTTGAGCCTGGGTGGCGGTCCAAAAGAAACAGGCAAATCCTGGAAACCCAGGTACCTCAATCCACCCAGATGTGTATTTAAGTTGCCACCTTAGATAAACCATCAAATTAACAAAACTCACATCTGTCATGGATATCACTCACCCAATCCACATCTACTAGCATAGCATGGCATAATAAGCAAACGTAGAAGTAACTCCCAAAGGTTTGATAGTAAAACAGGTAATAGGTACTACCTCAACTACTTCCCATCCCACAGTTTAATTAGATCCTAATCATGCAATGTTTGAGGATTGATCTAATGCAATAAAACTGGGTAGTAAAAGAGGTATGATCAAAGTGTTACTTGCCTTGCTGATGATCCGCGAAACCTAGAGATTCGAAGTAACAGGCGGCGCACTCCGGGTATTCTATCACAGACAAACAAACAAGCATACAATAAGTACTCATCTAATGCACAGGTAAAACTCAAATAATAGATCTAACCAGAAAGTCCAACTTAAGAACTCCAGTTTGCAAAAAGAATCAAATCGAATGAAGATACAAAGTCAAACGGCGAAAGAAAACAACTTCGTTCTACTAATCTGGATCTAAGTCAATTTTTTTACAGTAGCAAAAACTTGTTCAAGTTGGTTAAACGGGTAGAGAGTTTCGAGACGAAACTCCAGGCGCTTGAATCGCCTGATTCCGATAAATGAGCAAAAAGTTATACTAAAACGAAAATCGGATCAGAAATCGCGATCAGAAAATAACCGCGGAAAATCCGAGAAAAAGAAAAATGATGAACGGGTTAACGAACGAATGTTCGTTATCCAGATCTAAACGATGAACGCGTTCGTTAAAATGAACAACGAGCGAACGCTCGCTAACTAAACCGAAAATAAAACCGATCTAATAACAAAACCGAAACTAAAAAAAACGAAAAATAAAACCGACGGAAAACCGATCGGTTTTCTAAAAAAAATGGCGCGGAAAACGAGGCGGCGGCGAACCTCGGGCGGCGGGTCGCAGCGGCGGCGACGTCCGGCGGCGGGTGGCGGCGGCTCGGGCTAGGGTTAGGGTTTCGGCGCGGGAGGGCTGGCGGTGGCGCTATTGGGCTGGGACGGCTCGGGGCGCGGCTATTTAAAGGCTGCCCCCGGGCGGTGTCCCGCTCGGGTACGGCCCGAAGTCGGTTCGTTTTTTTTAAATAATTACACTCAGAAAAAAATAATAAAAAGAAATACTAAACGTACTCCAAAAATCTCAAAATAAATTTTCTCGGACTTCTAAAATCAAGCCCGACAAAGTGAACATTTATTTGGGGCCTAAATGCAATTTGGAAAATGTATATTTTTCCTAAATTCAAATAAAAATATCGAAAAACTCCGAAATAAAATCTTATTTGATTTTATTATTAAATCCTCAATATTTCTTTATTTTGGGAAAGTCATTTTATTCCCTCTCTCATATTTTTGTAATAGAAATAATTGATGATAAAATAAATAAAATCAAATGATCCTATTCCCAAAATTTGAGAAAACTCAAATATGAAAATAACGAAATCCCCAACTCTCTCCGTGGGTCCTTGAGTTGCGTAGAATTTCTAGGATCAAAACCAAAAGCAAATAAAATATGATATGCATTGATGATCTAATGTATAACATTCCAAATTGAAAATTTTGGATGTTACAAACCTACCCCCTTTAAGATGAATCTCGCCCTCAAGATTCGGGTTGGCTAGAAAATAGGTGAGGGTGGTCCTTGAGCAAATCTTCCTCTCGTTCTCAAGTGGCTTCGTCCTCCGTGTGGTGGCTCCACTGAACCTTACAAAACTTGATAACCTTGCTGCGGGTGACTCTGCTGGCAAACTCGAGAATCTTAAGTGGTTTCTCCTCATAGGTCAAATTGTTATCCAACTGAATCCCGTCCAACGGCACTATATCTCTCAACGGTATGTCAGCCATCTCTGTGTGACACTTCTTCAACTGAGAAACGTGAAATACATCATGAACTCCTGACAATTCTTCAGGTAATTCCAACTTGTAGGCCACTTCTCCCATACGCTCCAAAACTCGGTATGGTCCTACAAATCGGGGCGCTAACTTTCCCTTGACTCCAAAACGCTTAATTCCCCGAAGTGGTGATACTCGAAGGTAAACTCGGTCTCCGACTTCATAAACTGTCTCCTTGCGTTTAGAATCTGCGTAGCTCTTCTGCCTGGACTGGGCTACCTTAAGCCTATCGCGAATCAACTTCACCTTCTGTTTAGACTCCTTAATCAAATCAGGTCCAAACAACTGGCGGTCTCCAACCTCGTCCCACGACAATGGTGTCCTGCACCTCCTTCCGTACAAGGCTTCGAAAGGGGCCATTTTCAAACTGGTTTGATAGCTGTTGTTGTAAGAAAACTCTACATATGGCAAATTGTCATCTCAACTTGATCCATAATCTAGCGCACAAGCTCTCAGCATATCCTCCAAAATCTGATTGACTCTCTCGGTCTGTCCATCTGTCTGTGGATGAAAAGCTGTACTGAACTCTAGCCTGGTACCCAAAGTCTCGTGCAACTGCTTCTAGAACTTTCAGGTAAACTGGGTTCCTCTATCTGATACGATACTCCTCGGAACTCCATGCAAACAGACGATCCTGGTCATGTATATCTTGGCCAACTTAGCACTGGTGTAAGTGGTCTTTACTGGGATGAAATGTGCTACCTTCGTGAACCGATCAACTACAACCCAAATCGAGTCATAGCCGAAACGAGTCCTTTGTAATCCCGTGATAAAATCCATGCCTAACTTATCCCACTTCCATTTGGGTATTGGCAATGGCTGTAGCAGTCCCACTGGCTTTTGATGCTCTGCTTTTACTCTCTGACATACATCACAAACTGCTACGTACTCCGCAATGTCTTTCTTCATTCCGGTCCACCAGAATGTATCCTTCAAATCCAAATACATCTTGGTATTTCCTGGGTGAATCGAATATGGTGAATCATGTGCCTCTTGCAGAATCAACTTCCTGATCTCCGGGTCATTGGGCACATAAACATGGTCTTCAAACCATAGGGTATCGTGTTCATCCTCATGAAAACCTTTAGCCTTTCCTTCGCTCATTTTCTCTTTTATAGAGGCAATCTCCTTGTCATTCTTCTGAGCTTCTCTGATTCTATCCATCAAAGTTGACTGAATCTCCAATGCTGTTACATAGCCTCCCGGAACAATTTCTAAACATAGTTCACGAAGATCCTCGGCTAACTCCTTTGGCAACTCTCCCGTCATTAGTGTATTGACATGGCTCTTACGGCTTAATGCGTCAGCTACCACATTAGCCTTTCCGGGATGGTAATGCAATCTCATATCATAATCCTTGATGAGCTCCAACCATCTCCTTTGTCTGAGGTTTAACTCCTTCTGCGTGAAAATGTACTTCAAACTCTTGTGATCCGTGTACACCTCACAATGGTTTCCAATGAGAAAATGTCTCCATGTTTTCATTGCATGCACTATGGCTGCTAACTCCAAATCATGCGGGCATAATTCAATTCGTGGGGTTTCAGTTGTCGTGAAGCATACGAAACAACTCTTCCCTCCTGCATAAGCACTCCTCCAAGTCCTCGACGTGAAGCGTCGCAATATACCTCATAATCCTTGGTCTGGTTTGGCAAAATCAACACTGGTGAGGTGACCAAACACTTCTTCAATTCCTGGAAACTAGCCTCACACTCTTCAATCCATATAAACTTAGTATCCTTCTTCAGCAATTCTGTCATAGGCTTCGCAATTTTCGAGAAGTTCTCAATAAATCTCTGGTAGTATCCTGCGAGTCCAAGAAAGCTCTGGATATCTCCAACTGTTGTTGGTGCTTCCCAATTGGTCACATTGATAACCTTTGTGGGGTCAACCGCTATTCCTTCTTCGGATATAACGTGTCCAAGAAATCCCACTTCCTTCAACCAAAACTCACATTTACTGAACTTGGCATATAACTGATGCTCTCTAAGCTTCTCAAGTACTAATCGCAAATGTTCTTTATGCTCCTCTTCATTCTTCGAATAAACCAGAATATCATCAATGAACACTATGACAAACTTATCCAGGAACTCCATAAATACTTTGTTCATCATGTTCATCAAATAGGCAGGTGTGTTAGTCAGACCAAATGACATAACGGTGTACTCGTACAACCCATACCTGGTGGTAAAAGCCGTCTTAGGTATATCCTTCTCTCGAATCTTCAACTGATGGTATCCTGATTGCAAATCAATCTTGGAAAACACCTTTGCTCCTTGCAAGCGGTCAAACAGATCATTGATCATCAGAAGTGGGTACTTATTCTTGATGGTTACAGCATTCAATCCTCGATAATCAACAACAATCCTCAAGGATCCATCCTTCTTCTCCACTAGAAGTACTGGTGATACCCAAGGCGAAGAACTTGGGCGAATGTAACCTTTATCCAGTAACTCCTTAATCTGACTCTTAATCTCCTCCAAATCCTTTGCTGGCATCCTGTATGGTCTCTTGGATATCGGCCCTGTGCCTGGCAAAAGTTCAATCAAAAACTCGATGTCTCTATCTGGTGGCATGCCTGGCAACTCTTCCGGGAATACATCAGGAAAATCCTTCACCACTGGTACTTCCTCCTGCACAACTCCTGATAAGGAATTTACGTGCATCCTCCTCGGCTCATGCCTTGATACATACTTTATCCTTTTCCCTTCTGGGGTAGTAAGCAGAATCAACTTACTGGCGCAATCAATGTTTCCTCCATACATTGATAGCCAATCCATACCCACAATTACATCCAAACCTTGAGATTCCAGAATGATTAAATCTGAGGGGAAAACATGCTTGCCTATACCCAACGGAACTTGAAAACATCCTCGACTGGCCATATACTCTGCTCCTAGTGAGGTTAGTACATGGGTGTTTTAAGAATCCTAGTGGGCAGGCTATACTTATCCACAAATCCCCTTGATATGTATGAATGCGATGCACCAGTATAAAAAAGAACGAGTGCAGTAAATGACTTAACCAAAAACTTACATATTACTGCATCCGGCTGAGCTTCAACCTCCTCCACGTTAACGTGGTTCACCTGTCCCCTGTTGAAAGGGTTCGGCTTCTTTCCAGAGCTTCCATTGCCATTCTGGCCTTCAGGACATTCATTGGCATAATGTCCAGTCTTTGAACACTTAAAACAGGTGATTTGGCTCAGGTCTCTCTTGGCTGGGGTTGCTGGGGTGGTACGGTTCTGGCCGTTGCTTCCTCCATTCCCATTACCATTTTTGGGGCCATTATGGTTGTGCGAGCTATCTCTTCCATGGGTATGCTGAAAATGAACTCCCGGTTTAGGGGTAAGATGGGGCTTCTGTTGAGCTCCAGAATTGTACTTCCCCTGTCCATACTTCCGCTTGCGGTTTTCAATCTGCTGCTGCTTCCCTTCAATCATAAGAGCACGATCTACCAACTCCTGGTAGTTGTTGAAACTTGCTACCATCAACTGCATGCTCAGCTCATCATTCAGCCCTTCCAGAAACTTCTCCTGCTTAGCTACATCCGTAGCAACGTCATCTGGGGCATAACGTGCTAGTTTACTAAAGTCATCCACATACTGGCCAACTGTCCGTCCTCCTTGGCGCAAGTTGCGAAACTCACGCTTCTTCATGGCCATAGCTCCTGCTGAAACATGGGCAGTACGGAACGCTTGCTGAAACTGATCCCATGTGACAGTGTCTACAGGGTAAGTGGCTGTAAAATTCTCCCACCATGCTGCCGTGGGTCCTTCAAGCTGATGTGCGGCAAACTTCACCTTTTCCCCATCTGTGCATCCTGCAGTGGTCAACTCCCTCCCTGTCTTGCGGAGCCAATCATCTGCTACTATCGGCTCGGTGCTACTAGAGAACAACGGCGGATTCAGCCTAAGAAAACGGGTTAAGTGATCAACAGGTGGTGGTGGTGGTGGATTGTTGTTGTTGTTGTTCCCCTGATTCTGATTCTGGACTAGTATCTGCATCAATGCATTCTGCTGCTGGATCAACTGGGTGAGCTCCGGTGGAAATCCATTGTCACGTCTCGGAGGCATCTGAGGGTTTAGAAAAGATGAGAATTAAGAATAGAATGAGGTCTAAAGAGAAAACACTACCCAAATGCACATGAGGCAAATGCACACAAAATCACTTCATTCAATCAATCAAGGGCATACAATCGGTCTAGAACTATCGCAAAAGGTGTGTGGACTATACTAGATACATGGTGGAACACTACTACTGTTATGGTAGTCTACTAGAAAAACTGCTCCGACGAAGACTCCATGATATCTGCTCCAGCTTCGTCTTCAAAATCATCATCACTAGGATCGGAATCGGTGTCCTCGATGATGATGTAGTTATCCGGACAAGTGCAATCTTCATCTTCTCCTCCGAGTGCTGAGTTCCCCATGAGTTCTTCAATCTTCTCCTTCAGATCGCCATTTTGTCTCACTAGAGCGACAATCTCATCCATGTAGTCCTTGCGAGTGGCCTTCAGTTCTCCTTCTAGTTTGTTAATCTTGGCTTTTGCTTTCTTCAACTCCATCATGTCTGCGCACATCTGATTCTCCTGGCGTCGAATGTGCTGATTTAACTCCTGGATGAAAGCTGCAATGGATCTATCCTTCTTGGTGCTAACTATCTCCCATTGTTCATCTCGGCGTCCGCAAATCTGGTAAATAGTATCCTTGAGGTCTTCTTAGTAGACTTCTCCAATGCGTCCCATGGTTATGTG
The DNA here is from genome assembly GCF_002162155.2 of Triticum dicoccoides. Lineage (NCBI taxonomy): Eukaryota > Viridiplantae > Streptophyta > Magnoliopsida > Poales > Poaceae > Triticum > Triticum dicoccoides. The sequence goes on from NC_041385.1 coordinate 614,561,182, forward strand.
AGCTGCCATGCTCTTTCCCAGACTCCAGGTTGGTGCATTAAAAACACACACTATGGGCTCCGTGACTGGTGCGAACGTCCTTCCTGGAACTTGAGCTTGAATTTTCCAACGCTCCTCTTCGGGTAAAGTGGCGTTGTAGGTCCCGGTGAAACTTGGTATTCCAATGTTCAGGTACTTGGTGACTTCCTTCAGGTGTCGTCCAAAAGGTGTATCTTCATCCGGCTGGGTGAACTTGATCCTCGCTTTCGTCATCCTAAAAGAATAGAAAAGATGAGGAGTCAGAAAATGAGAAGAGAGTAGCATTCTAGGGCTTTTGCTTAGTGGTCGTGTCCTACAGTCAGCGTGTGCTCTGATACCATCTTTGTAGCGACCAGACCTCACATGGTCTGATCTGTGTGCATCAGTGTCATCCCTGGATCAGTAATGCTGACACGCACAGTACTTGAAGGATTTATAACAGAGTAGCAATCACACACTTATTACATCGAATGTCTCCAAAGAGAGCTTATTACAATAAAAATGGCTTAAGGCTATCTAATAACGATAACAGCGGAAGGCTTGGAAGATAAGTGAGTCCATCAACTCCAACGGCATCACTGAGTATAGAACCACGACCTAAAGGCACCTTACTCGTCGTCTGAAAAGTCTACAACATGAAATGTTGCAGCCCGAAACGGGCCAGCACATGGAATATGCTGGCAATGTAACACATAAAGAGTAATGAAAGAGTAAGCTATACTACATGCATATTTGGCTAGTGGAAAGCTCTATGGTTACGGTTTTGCGTAAAGCCAATTTTTCCCTACTGCAAAGGAATAAATTTTATTTAACTATCATGGTGGTTGTTAAACATTGAGAATGGTTGACAGCATCCTCAATCCCAATTAAAGTAATCATCATTAAAAACCCAACAAAATTAATTTAGAGTAACATGATGAGATTCACATGATATCCAAGTACTAGATACTCAAAACGTCCATAACCGGGGACACGGCTAATCATGATTAGTTTGTACACTTTGCAGAGGTTTGCGCACTTTTCCCCACAAGACTCGATCGCCTCCGTTGGGTTTCTCGCACTACATGGTGTTTGAGAAAACGGATGACCGAGACATAGTCTTTCAGGAGCGCTAGCACCTTACGATGGGTAGACCGGTAACCTACTTTCCCCTAGATCTGCTAGTCTACCCTGTAAGAGTTCGCACGACTTAATCAACTATGCCAGAGCTCATAATGGCTTGTGGCTGCACACGGAAGTTTCTAGCATGAATAATCTCATGATCCCTTTGAGCCTGGGTGGCGGTCCAAAAGAAACAGGCAAATCCTGGAAACCCAGGTACCTCAATCCACCCAGATGTGTATTTAAGTTGCCACCTTAGATAAACCATTAAATTAACAAAACTCACATCTGTCATGGATATCACTCACCCAATCCACGTCTACTAGCATAGCATGGCATAATAAGCAAACGTAGAAGTAACTCCCAAAGGTTTGATAGTAAAACAGGTACTAGGTACTACCTCAACTACTTCCCATCCCACAGTTTAATTAGATCCTAATCATGCAATGTTTGAGGATTGATCTAATGCAATAAAACTGGGTAGTAAAAGAGGTATGATCAAAGTGTTACTTGCCTTGCTGATGATCCGCGAAACCTAGAGATTCGAAGTAACAGGTGGCGCACTCCGGGTATTCTATCGTAGAAAAACAAACAAGCATACAATAAATACTCATCTAATGCACAGGTAAAACTCAAATAAGAGATCTAACTAGAAAGTCCAACTTAAGAACTCCGGTTTGCAAAAAGAATCAAATCGAACGAAGATACGAAAGTCAAACGGCGAAAGAAAACAACTTCGTTCTACTAATCTGGATCTAAGTCAATTTTTTTATAGTAGCAAAAACTTGTTCAAGTTGGTTAAACGGATAGAGAGTTTCGAGACAAAACTCCAGGCGCTTGAATCGCCTAATTCTGATAAACGAGCGAAAAGTTATACTAAAACGAAAATCGGATCACAAATCGCGATCAGAAAATAACCACGGAAAATCCGAGAAAAAGAAAAACGACGAACGGGTTAACGAACGAACGTTCGTTATCCAGATCTAAACGATGAACGCGTTCGTTAAAACGAACGAACAATCGAACGCTCGCTAATTAAACTAAACCAAAAATAAAACCGATCTAATAACAAAACCGAAACTAAAAAAAACCGAAAAATAAAACCGACGGAAAACCGATTGGTTTTCTAAAAAAAGGCGCAGAAAACGAGGCGGCGGCGAACCTCGGGCGGCGGGTCGCGGCGACGGCGGCGGGTGACGGCGGCGGCTCGGGCTAGGGTTAGGGTTTCGGCACGGGTGGGCTGGCGGCGGTGCTATTGGGCTGGGGCGGCTCGGGCGTGGCTATTTAAAGGCTGCCCCCGGGCGGTGTCCCGCTCGGGTACGGCCCGAAGTCGGTTCGTTTTTTTTAAAATAATTACACTCAGAAAAATAATAATAAAAAGAAATACTAAACGGACTCCAAAAATCCCGAAATAAATTTTCCCGGACTTCTAAAATCAAGCTCGAAAAGTGAACATTTATTTGGGGCCTAAATGCAATTTTGAAAAACGTATATTTTTCCTAAATTCAAATAAAAATATCGAAAAACTCCGAAATAAAATCTTATTTGATTTTATTATTAAATCCTTAATATCTCTTTATTTTGGGAAAGTCATTTTATTCCCTCTCTCATATTTTTGTAATAGAAATAATTGATGATAAAATAAATAAAATCAAATGATCCTATTCCCAAAATTTGAGAAAACTGAAATATGAAAATAACGAAATCCCCAACTCTCTCTGTGGGTCCTTGAGTTGCGTAGAATTTCTAGGATCAAAACCAAAAGCAAATAAAATATGATATGCATTGATGATCTAATGTATAACATTCCAAATTGAAAATTTGGGCTGTTGCAGTTACCTTTTGTTGTTCATGTACCCTTGTGGATCTTGTGTGTTTGATTGTCTAGTGGATGTGTGATTGGACTTGTTCTTGAGTGTTTCCCCTTGTGATTTATCCCAGTTCTTCCCCGTGTTCATCGTGTTCTTCGAGGGATCCCACTCCAATCGTGAAAGATTGGCCTACACAGGTTAGCGCCGTATCAGTTACCCAACAAGTTGTGTCCCACTCAGCTGTTTTACCCGTAATTTCCAAAAGCCGCTGGTTCTGTCCAAGTCACTTCACTCCTCTTATAATTTTGTCGTTTGGCCGTTTGACTGCCAGTTTGAAAACTTCATAACTACTTCATACTATATCAGAAAAATGCAAGTAAGATACCAAAATATTTTAAAAAACACCCTGTATATGTCAGTATCATTTGCATTGATGACAAAAGGGTTGGAAAGTGCCCATCCGAGTTTTAGCTCTTATGATACCACCATGAACAGTATAATCTAAAGAAAAAAAATAAATTTTTTTTAAAAATTATGGCAAAGAATGACTAATGTTTTAAGTGCTTGCTAAGTTTCATTAGGGAATGACATTTGTGGAAGTCGTGGCAAAAAAACAATCTATTTAAATGTCATTCCCTGATGAAACTTGGCAAGCACTTAAAACATTTGTCATTCTTTTCCACCAATTTTTTTAACTTTTTAGATTTTACTATTCATGGTGGTATCATAAAAGCTAAAACTCAGATGGGCACTTTCCAACACTTTTGTCATGAATGCAAATGGCACTGACATATAGGTGATGTTATTCCGAACATTTTCGTATCTTATTTGCATTTTTCTCACTTAGTATGAATTAGTTATGAAGTTTTCAAACTGACGGTCAAACAGTCAAAGAGCAAAAGCATAAGAGGAGCGAAGTTACTTGCACAGAATCGGTGGCTTTTGGAAATTAGGTGTAAAACAGCCGAGTGGGACACAACTAGGGGCATAAAACTAGTTCTCCCTTTTTTAAAGCTCATGATAGAAGCGAAGCGAGAACTTCACCTGTGATGGCGCACGATGACACGTTGGCGTTCATTATTAGGGTCCTTCATATCAAAACATATACCTGTATGATGAATGGGATATTCAATAAGTTTTTTCATGTGTTAAATTTTGCTTTGTTTGATGTGAAATTTCCAAAATCTTACCATGATGCTAAGAGGGATCTTTCTTATCTCGGTCTTGATTATGTGACAATTCATGTATGTAAGTATGACTGCATTTTCTATTGGGGAGATCATGTCAACATTACTTATTGTCTCGAGTGTGGTACATCAAGGTGGAGATATGTTGATGGGAGAAAAAGGCTCCTCACAAGATTCTTCAATACTTTTTTGATAATACGATGGTTACAAATTTTTTCTTTGAGGGAAATATCGGAGCACACCTAGTGGCACAAGTACACAAGGGTTGAAGAGACAAATGTCATGAGCCACCCCGCAGATGGTGAGGCATGCAAGGCCTTCAACAAAAAATGTAAAGACTATGTTGCAGTTCCCCATAACTTGAATTAGGTTTTGCAACTGATGGATCTAACAGATAAACAGTGTATAGTATGTGTCCTATTTTTTATATTCCATATAACTTCCCACCCTAGATGTGCATGGACCAATCCAACTTCATGAAGACATTGTTGATTTCATGAAAAAGAATCACCAGGAAAGGGTTCTCACGCATTTATGCAGTCACCGACAAAGAGATGCAGAAGCTCTGGGATTGGTGTGAGAATATAAGATAAATAGCAAACAACATTTCAATTTGCGTATGGCGCTTATTTCATCTATTCCTGATTATCCTGCATATCACACTACCTCATGTCAGAGAACAAAGAGTTATTAGGCAAGTCTGCATTGCGATGAGAATCCTTGCTATGAGAAACTAGAAAATAAATTTTGATATATTGCATATCGTCGATTCCTTTCTACCGAACATGCTGTTAGAAGAAAGAAAGCAACGTTTAATAACGAGACGGAGCATAAGGGTCCACCAAGGAAATTCACAAGAAAAGAAGTTGGTCCATACATACAGCATGCTAAGGAGAAGTTCAAACCAGGTAAGTATCCAGGAAATCCATGTAGAAACAAAGAGCGCGTGGATCATCCTTCATGCCATCTGAAGGCGAGCTTATATGATTATCCATACTGGGAGAATCTTATGTTACCTCACAACATGGATGAAGAGGAGGCAGATGATGCTTTAAAAATGTTGAAGATGAAGACGACGAAAGAGATGAAGGAGTAGGGATGAAGTTCCTACTCATGTTACCGAAGAAATAAAGTGTAAATGTACCAATGCCATAAGACTTTGACATCAGCGAGGATGAATGAGTTGATCAGGAGGCACTAGGTCTAGAAAATTATGATAGTGATTTGGATTAAAAGTTGTGTTTTTAGCATGTTACTTGGCTGATTGAAGTCATTGTTTTAATTTCTTATTAGGTGAGACTGATGTTGAAGATCGAAGACATTTTTGAATTTTCTATCATATATTTCTAAAAGTATTGCCAACTATTTCTGAATGCTATCCAGTTTATATCTAAAAAGGTTTCCGAAAATTTCTGAAAGTAATCATATCATTTCACATAATTCACCTGACAAACAGTTACAGGAAAGCATACATAAGTACACATCCACCTATGACTGACAGGGCAGCTAAATCCCTTCTATCCCGACTCTTAATGGTTGATAACCCACAAGTATAGGGGATTGCGACGGTCTTCGAGGTTAGTATTTCACCAAATTTGTTGATTCGACATAAGGGGGGCCAAAGAATATTTGTAAGTATTAGCAGTTGAGTTGTCAAGTCAACCACACCTGGAGAACCAAATATCTACAACAAAGTGTTTAGTAGCACAGTAGTATGATAGTTTGATAGAAGTGGTAATAGTAGCAATAGTAACGGTAACGGTAACAGTAGCAATTTTGTAGTGAATGTAACAGCGGCAACAACGTAAGTAACTTAGCAAAGATCAATATGTGAAAAGCGTAGGCATTGGATCGTCGACAGATACTTGTATTGGATGACATTCATCATATAATAGTAACAACCTAGAGTGGTACACAATAGCTCCAATTCATCAATGTGATGTAGGCATGTATTCTGTATATAGTCATGCGTGCCTATAATAAGAACTTGCATGACATCTTTTGTCCTACCCTCCTATGGCAGTGGGGTCCATAATGAAATCTAAGGGATTTTAATGCCTCATTTTAATAGAGAATTGAAACAAAGCATTAACAGAATTGAAGCAAAGCATTAACACATAGTGAATATATGAATTCCTCATACTACGGTAATCATCGGAAAGAATCCCGATTATTGTCACCTTGGGGTATCATAACACGTAATAGGTGCATACAACTTGCAAGATAGGATCAAGAACTCAAATATATTCGTGAAAGCATAAAGGGTTCAGATATGAAATCATGGCACTTGGGACCTAGTGCAAGCATTAGGCATAGCAAAGTCATAGCAACATCAATCTCAGAACATAGTGGATACTAGGGATCAAGCCCTAACAAATTGACTCGATTACATGACAAATCTCATCCAACCCATCACCGTCAAGCAAGCCTATGAAATAATTACTCACTCCCGGTGGTGAGCATCATGGAATTGTTGATGGAGGATGGTTGATGATGATGACGACGTCGAATCCCCCTCTTCAGAGCCACGAACGAACTCTAGTTCAGCCCTCCTGATGAAGAACAGGAGGTGGCGGCGGCTCCGTATCCTAAAACATGATGATTCTTTGTATTTGATTTTTTTCTCTGTGAATAGGTATGTATGGAGATGGGAATTAGGGCAACCGAAGGCTCGTGGGACCCACAAGCTCACAAGGTGTGCCCTGGTGGCGCCCCCTAAGCTTGTGGCTCCTAGGTGGCCACCTCTAGTAGTTCTCTTTACCAATATTTTTTATATTTTCTGGAAATATTCTCCGTAAATTTTTAGCTCAACCCGAGAACTATTTCTACACAAAAACAACACCATGACAATTATGCTGAAAACATTGTCAATCTGGGTTAGTTCCATTCAAATCAGGCAAATTAGAGTCCAAAACAAGAGTAGAAGTGTCGGGAAAAGGAGATACGTTTGGGACGTATCAACTCCCTAAGCTTAATTAACCCATTCCTTGTCCTCAAGCAATTCAAGTGACAAACTGGAAGTGATAAAGAATAACTTCTACAAAACTCTTTTTATTCTTGTTGCTGCCTATATGCTTAACTAGTGCTCAAGTTTTTAGCAAAGATTATGAACTAATTACATGAATGATAACACTTAGCTCTCACATTTACTCATGACAATAGCATAACCAACTAGTGAGCAATAATAAGATATCCCAAATGCCAACAACAATTTGTCAAAACAATCATGAAATAATATGATAACATGGTATCTCACTAGCCCTTTCCGAGACCGCAAAATATAAATGCAGAACACCTCTGAAGTTCAAGCAATGACTAAACATTGCAATTCATGGTAGAAGAGATCCAGTCATGTCACACCCAACATTAACTATACTCAATGCATAAGAATGACAACAGTGCTCTCCAAATTGGTGCTTGAATAAGAAGGTGATGACTCAACAATAAAAGTAAATAGATAGGCCCTTCATAGAGGGAAGCATGGATTTGCTAAGGTGCAGACCTCAAAGATTAAAATAGAGATGAATATAATTTTGAGAGGCATGCCTTTCCTGTCAATGTCATGACCGAGGATTTTCAATATCTTCCATGCTAAACACATTGTCTGCGGTTCCCAATCGGGAAGGTAAAGTTTACTCCCCCTCAACCATTAAAACACAAGCCATGGCTAGCCGAATTCATGGGTGTCCTCCATACAATCAATTTCTCAGGGGAGATTGTTTCATTATATTTTTCTTTATTTTGATTGTGGGACCGGGCATCCCAATTACCAGCCTCTCTCCTGCAATGACAAGTGAGTAAACACCCATCATGAGCATAACTCCCTTAGCATGGAAGATACTGACCGCCCCTTGTCGCTCCATGAGCAGTACAGGCACACAAAACATATGCTTATTTGAATGATAGAGGTGGCACATGCAAATTTACATGGAAGGGTAGAGTAATGCCGCATATGCATAGATATAGTGGACTCATGCAGGACAACTTTGGTTTTAAGGATTTGAATGCACAAGCAGCATTCCCGCTTAGTACAGGCGAATGCTAGCAAATAGATTAAGAAGCGACCAACTAGAGAGAGACAATGGTCATAATCATGCAGGAAAGCCTCTCTTTCACCTCATCGTGCCTAATAGGGATCTCAAAGTGTTTAGCGAGGCGGGAAGCATAAATACCACCATAAATAACACCCTTCAAATGGTTTGTGTGTAACCGTCGAGCGATCATAGCACCCAAACTGAAAGTTCTATCATGATAACGAGCATGGTGCAAAATAGCAAGGCCAAGCGAGCTGGGTGTTCCACTGTCCCACCGACCAGTCAAACATCTCCCGCAAATAATGAGTAATAACGCAAAGCAGGAAAAATGTAAACTAGCAACTCTAGCCTCAGAAACTCCTCTCAACTCCCCCACAATTACTTTAGATATAAAATCCGCGACGTTCCTAGGACATGGCTCTAGAGGACTACCCTCGTTGGGAATCATGCAAACTTCCCAAAATTCCCCCAACATCAGCTCTCTAGGACTATCATAGAGATGGAATGAAACAATGGGTATATCGTGAAGGAAATATGCCCTAGAGGCAATAATAAAGTTGTTATTTTATATTTCCTTATTCATGATAAATGTTTATTATTCATGCTAGAATTGTATTAACCAGAAACTTGATACACGTGTGAATACATAGACAAAACAACGTGTCCCTAGTATGCCTCTACTAGACTAGCTCGTTGATCAAAGATGGTTAAGTTTCCTAGCCATGGACCCAAGTTGTCATTTCATAAACGGGATCACATCATTAATGGAATGATGTGATGGACAAGACCCATCCGTTATCTTAGCATAATGATCATTCAGTTTTATTGCTACTGCTTTTGTCGTGTCAAATATATATTCGTCCGACTATGAGATTATGCAACTCCCGGACACCGGAGGAATGCCTTGTGTGCTATCAAATGTCACAATGTAATTGGGTGATTATAAAGATGCTCTACAAGCATCTCCGAAGGTGTTTGTTGGGTTGGCATAGATCGAGATTAGGATTTGTCACTCCGAGTATCAGAGAGGTATCTCTGGGCCCTCTCTGTAATGCACATCATATGAAGCCTTGCAAGCAATGTGACTAATGAGTTAGTTACAGGATGATGCACTACGGAACGAGTAAAGAGACTTGCCAGTAACGAGATTGAACTAGGTGTGAAGATACCGACGATTGAATCTCGGACAAGTAACATACCGATGACAAAGGGAATAACGTATGTTGACATTGCAGTTTGACCGATAAAGATCTTCATAGAATATGTGGGAACCAATATGAGCATCCAGGTTCCGATATTGGTTATTGACTGGAGAGGTGTCTCGGTCATGTCTGCATAGTTCTCAAATCCGCAGGGTCCGCACACTTCGATGACGGTATGTATTACATGAGTTATATGTTTTGGTGACCGAAGGTTGTTCGGAGTACCGGATGAGATCACAAACATGTCGAGGAGTCTCAAAATGGTCGAGAGGTAAAGACTGATATATTAGAAGGTTATATACGGACACCGGAATGGTTCCGAAAAGATTCGGGATTTTTTCGGAGTACCGGGAGGTTGCCGAAACTCCCCGGGAAAGTTAATGGGCCTCATGGGCCATAGTGGAGAGGAGGAGGCAAGCCACAAGAGGTGGCACGTGCCCCCCATGGCAGTCTGAATTGGACATGGGGTGGGGGTGCGGCCCCCCTTTCCTTCTTCCTCTCCCCTTCTTTCCCCTTTCCCCTCTCTGTTAGAAGCAAGGGGAGCCGACTAGGACTAGGAGTCCTAGTGGGACTCCCCACACTTGGCGCGCCCCTAGGGCCAGCCGGCCTCACCTCTCCTCCTTTATATATGGGGGCAGGGGGCACCCCAAAGGCACATCAATTGTCCTAGTCGTCTACGGTGCCCTCCTCCACCGTTTACTCCTCCGGTCATATTGTTGTAGTGCTTAGGCGAAGCCCTGCGTGGATCACATCACCAACACCATCATCACGCCGTCGTGCTGACGGAACTCATCGACTCCTTCGTGCCTCTGCTGGATCAAGAGTTCGAGGGATGTCATTGAGCTGAACGTCTGCAGAACTCGAAGGTGTCGTACGTTTGGTACTTGATTAGTTGATTCGAGAAGACGTTCGACTACATCAACCACGTTAAGTTAACGCTTCCGCTTTATCTCTACGAGGGTATGTGGACACACTCTCCCCCTCTCGTTGCTATGCATCTCCTAGATAGATCTTGCGTGAGCGTAGGATTTTTTTGAAACTGCATGCTATGTTTCCCAACATATCGCTCCTAGCATGAAAATGGAAGTTTTGCATGGAAGTATTAGTGAGGAGGAGGTATTAGTCACACTTATCTTCAAGGGAGGGAATGATACTGGCATTGTTCGCCAAATGGTAGAAATAATCGAAAATCCCCGCATCCCTCAAGAACGTGTCACATGGCCACTCGCACGGTTGGATCTCGGCACAAGGAAGATTGTACTTGGGTTTCAGAGCTTCCCTAGGACTCTGGCTCGAAGAACCTCTCAACCTCCACTTAAGCAATTCCTTTTCCTCTGATAATTTCTGAAATTCTTAGTACCTCAAAATAAAAGTGAACAAAACTTAACAAAATTGATAGCAACCACTCCCAAAAGTGCCTAGAGCCTATATGATGCGGCAAAAATACTTTGAACCATATAAATTCAACATGCAAGCTCAAAAACATTGTCAACACAACAACAAAAATTTGCAAAGCTTAAAGCACTAGAAGAAAAACTAATTGAACCATTGGAGGAGTCACATACCGAGGATCACACCCCCCAAAACAATTTTGGAAATGGAGCTCCGGGCAATGAGATCAAAATTTGCAGGCAAAAGAGCAAGAACACGGGCTATGAGGCAAGTTTGATTTTTTATGGAGGTGGAAGAATGCAGTGGGCTGCTAAAATAAGTGAGGGGGTCCCTGTGGGACCCACAAGCCCACTAGGCATGTCCAGGGGGTAGGTGCATGTTACTTGTGAGCTGCGTTGGGTTTTCCCCGAAGAGGAGGGGATGATGCATATAGTAGAGATAAGTATTTCCCTCAGTTATGAAACCAATGTTATCAATCCAGTAGGAGAGTCCCACAAGAACTCATTAACAACACCTGCACACAAAATAACAAATCCTTGCACCCAACGCGAACAAGGGGTTGTCAATCCCTTGGTGGTTAATTGCAAAATTAAATTGTATGATCATAGATAGATGATAGCTCAAACAAAAAAAAATAAAAAATAAAGTAAAATTGCAGCAAGGTATTTTTAGGATTTTTTAATATGTGATAGAAGTAGACCCAGGGGCCATAGTTTTCACTAGAGGATTCTCTCTTGAAAAATAACATAGAGTGGGTAAACAAATTATTGTTGGGAAATTCATAGAAAAGAAAATAATCATGACGATATCCAAGGCAATGATTATGTATATAGGCAGCACGTTCGAGACAAGTAGACCGAAACGATTCTGCATCTACTACTATTACTCCACACATCGACCGCTATCCAGCATGCATCTAGAGTATCAAGTTCTTACAGAACGGAGTAACACCTTAAGAAAGATGACATGATGTAGACAAAGTAGACTCACGCATGAATAAACCCCATCTTTTTATCCTTAATAGCAACGATACAATACGTGCCATGTCCCCTTCTGTCACTAGGATTGAGCACAACAAGATTGAACCTATTACAAAGCACCTATCCCATTGCAAGATAAATCAATCTAGTTGGCCAAACCAAATCAATAGATTAGAGATAAATATGAAGCTATAATAATCATGCAGGAAAGAGTTCAAAGAAAATTCAAATAATATTCATTGATAATCTGATCATAAACTCAAAATTCATCAGATCCGAACAAACACACCGCAAAAAGTAATTACATCGGATAGAACTCCAAGAACATCGAGGAGAAGATTGTATTGAAGATCAAATAGGGAGAAGAAGCCACGTAGCTACTAAGTATGGACCCGTAGGTCTGTGGTAAACTACTCATAGATCATCGGAATGGTAACAAGGTTGATATAGAGCCCCTTCGTGATTGATTCCCCCTCCGGCAGAGTGCCGAAAGAGGCCTCCAAATGGGATCTCTCGAGAACAAGAACTTGCGGCGGTGGAAAAAGTATTACGTGGACTCATCTGTTGGTTTCCCGATTTTAGAGAATTTACAGAGGTGGAGTTAGGTCAAACGGAGCCACATGGGCACCACGAGCCACCAGGCTGCGCCCTACCCCCTGGGCACGCCCTGGTGCCTTGTGGACCACTGCTCCATCTTCTCATCAGCTCCCGAAGCTTCCAGGGTCTCTTATATCCAGAAAAAAATCTCGAGAAAGTTTCATGGCATTTGGACTTCGTTTGGTACTGATATACTGAAAAACCAAAACCAAACAAAAAACAACAACTAGCACAGGGCACTAAGTTAATAGGTGATACGTCTCCAATGCATCTATAATATTTTATTGTTCCACCCTCTTATATTATCAATCTTGGATGTTTTATATACATTTAGTAGCAACTTTATATCATTTTTTGGGACTAACCTGTTGACATAGTGCCAGTGCGAGTTGCTGTTTTTGCTTGTTTTTTACTTTGCAGAATATCAACACCAAACGAAGTCCAAATGCACGAAACTTTTTTTGAGATTTTTTCAGGAAGGAAGACACCCAAGAAGCTTCTGAAGGGCATAAGGGGACACTCGCGGGGCCCACTAGGAACCAGGGGCCTCCGGCGCGCCCTGGTGGGTAGTGGGGCCCACTGGTACCCCCTTGACCTACCTCTGCCTCTATAAATACTCTAAAATCAAAAAAACCTAGGGGAGTCGACGTTATACTTTTTCCGCCGCCGTAATTTCCAGAACCACGAGATCCATGTTACATCTCCAACGTATCTATAATTTTTATTGTTCCACGCTGTTATATTATCATTCTTGGATGTTTTACAATCATTTTATAGTAATTTTATATCATTTTTTGGTACTAACCTATTGACATAGTTCCTTGTGCCAGTTGTTGTTTGCTGCATATTTTTTACATTGCAGGAAATCAATACCAAACAGAGTCCAAATGTAGTGAAACTTTTTGTGGATTTTTCTTGGGCCAGAAGACATCCAATGGGCCAGGAACGCACCTAAGGGGAGCTCCTAGGGGAGCACAACCCACCAGGGTGCATTTGGGGGCCCAGGCGCGCCCCAGTGGGTTGTGCCCTCCTCGCTGGCCTCCCACACCGCCTCTTTGCTCTATAAATACCCCAATATTCCAGAAACCCTAGGGGTGTCAACGAAAATCAATTCCAGTCACCGCAGAGTCTAGAAACACCAGATCTAGACACCATCACGGAGGGGTTCACCATGTCCATGGGTTCCTCTCCGATGATGCGTGAGTAGTTCTTTGTAGACCTATGAGTCTGTAGTTAGTAGCTTAATGGCTTCATCTCTCTCTCTCTCTTGATTATCAATACAATGGTCTCTTGGAGATCCATATGATGCAAGTCTTTTTGCGGTGTGTTTGTTGGGATCTGATGAACTTTGAGTTTATGATTAGATCTATGTTTTTTATCCATGAAAGTTATTTGAGTCTTCTTTGATCTCTTATATGCATGATTGATTATAGCCTTATATTTCTTCTCCAATATCTCGTTTTGTTTGGCCAACTTGATCTATTTATCTTGCAATGGGAAGAGGTGCTTTGTGATGGGTTCGATCTTACGGTGCTTGATCCCAGTGACAGAAAGGGAAACAACACATATGTATCATTTCTATTGAGGATAACAAGATGGGATCTATTTCTACATAAATAGATCTTGTCTACATCATGCCATCATTCTTATTGCATTACTCCGTTTTTGCATGAACTTAATACACTAGATGCATGATGGATAGCGGTCGATGTGTGGAGTAATAGTAGTAGATGCAGGAAGGAGTCGGTCTAATAATCTTGGACGTGATTCCTATATAATGATCATTGCCTGGATATCGTCATGATTATTCAAAGTTCTATCAATTACTCAACAGTAATTGTTTTCCCACCGTTTGCTATTTTTCTCGAGAGAAGCCACTAGTGAAACCTACGACCCCGGGGTCTCTTTTCATCATATTTGCCTTTGCGATCTAGTTTCCTTTGCTTTTATTTTCAGATCTATTAAACAAAAATACAAAATACCCTGCTGGAATTTATTTGTTCCGCAATCTATTTATCCTATCTACCACAATTATCTCATGTTATCTTGCCTACTTGAGGCATCGTACCCGGAAGGGATTGACAACCCCTTTAACACTTCAGGTTGCGAGTATTTGTTATTTGTGTGCATGTGATGTTTACATGGTGTTAGGAGGTTCTCCTACTGGTTCGATAACCTTGGTCTCATCACTAAGGGAAATACCTACGTCGCTATACTACATCATCCCTTCCTCTTTGGGGAAATACCGACGTAGTTCTAGCAGACATCAAAAGGAATTTCTGGCGCCGTTGCTAGGGAGGATCTTCAACATCAACCAGGTTCCTAATAACAAATCTCATCTCCTCACAATTTACATTATTTGCCATTTTCCTCTCGTTTTCCTCTCCCCCACTTCACAAAAATTTGTCGTCTTATTCACCCTCTTTTTCGTTCGCCGTTTTCTTGTCAGATCTGTTTTTGAGTGCAGTCTTGTTGTGAAGTCACCATGAGTGATTTATGGCAGAAACAGATGATGGCCTAACTCCTAAAATGGAGCATACAGGTAATCTAGATGCCAAAACTTTTGTCTTGGGGCAAGGGAATTTTATCGGAAAATAACATATCCAAGAATTTTTCAATTGCGTCGGAAAATTAAGTCTTGATGATATTCCTATACTTAAAAGGTCTAAATCTTATGTGGAAGCTATTTCGTCACTTGTTCTGAAACTTGAAACTAGATTTATACTTACTCATCCTACCTTGCAAAGATTGTTCTATGAGTTGCTCGTTATAAAGAATCCTAAAGCCAAAAAGTGAGCCACTCTTGTTCTGATGAATGAATTTGACTACATAGTACGGGAAGCTAGGGAAATCTTTGATTTTTATGGCATGAATCGTGAAAAACCTGTGATTGATGAAATTCTTTATAATAGTGATTATGCCTTGCGACATTTTCTTGGAGATAACCAAATCTTTATGAGAATCTTAAAAAACAAGTCCCCGTTTAAGATATGATCCAATTAGTTTTTAATGATGTTAATCAACAATATTCTTGGATCACTGCCAGAAATCAAAGGAGTTATGAGAAAAAGCAACTTTATAGTGCTAAGGTTTCCATGGATAATATGTTTTATGTTTTATTTAAAAAACCTCCCGACACAAATACCTCCAAGGAAAACATGGATAAGGATGACAAAACTTAGATCCTACGCGTTATGCCTAGCTAGGGGCGTAAAACGATAGCGCTTGTTGGGAGGCAACCCATGTTGTATCTTTTTGCTTTTTGGTTTCCTTTATGTTTTCAATAAAATACACAATTATACCTATGGTTAGATGTATTTTTTGTGGTTTAAATTAGTGTTTGTGCCAAGCAAGGAGTTTGGGATGATTTGGGTGAAAGTTGATTTGATCTCGCTGAAAAACAGAAACTTTTGTGCTCACTAAATTATTTTTCATTTTTACCTAAAGAGTGTTTTTGAGTTGATTCTTTTTGCAGAAGATTAATAACAAATTATTCACATCATCCTAATTTTTCAGAATTTTTGGAGTTACAGAAGTATTCGAAGTTGTCAGATTGCTACAGACTATTCTGTTTTTGATATATTCTATTTTGTTTGCATTGTGTGCTTGTTTTGATGATTCTATGGTTTTATTTGATGTGTTTTTGCCATAGAATAGTTGGAATATAGTAGATATAATGCAAAATAAAATATGAATGGGTTTGCAACAGTACTTATAGTATTGGTTTGCTTTCTTACACTAACGAATCTCACAAAGGTTTTGTTGAGTTTTGTGTGATTGAAGTTTTCAAGTTTTGGGTGATCTTACGATGGATGAAGGAATACCGATTAGCAAAAGGCTAAGCGTGGGGATGCCCGAGGCACTCCATGATAATATTCAAGAAGTAGCAAGCAACTAAGCTTGGGGATGCCCCTGAGTGGCATCCCCTCTTTCTTCTAACAACCATCGGTATTTTACTTGAAACTATATTTTTATTCGTCACATATTATAAGTTTTGCTTGGAGCGTCTTGTATGATATGATTCTTTGCTTGTCTTTCTTTGTGTTTTAAGTCTTGAATCCTTGCTGGGCACACCTTTTTTAGAGAGCCAAAAATTATGCTATGCTTGCTCATATGCTTCACTTAAATTTTTAGAGCCATGGAATTGCTCTAGTGCTTCAGTTTTATCTTTTTGAGCACGATGTGCTTTGTTATTTTTGAAGAAATTCTCTCATGCTTCACTTAGATTTATTTGGGAGTTAGTAAATTTTTAAGAAATTCTCTCTTGCCTCACTTAGATTATTTTGAGAGAAAGAAAATTTATGCTCATGTTCTTCACTTAAATTTGTTTGAGCTTATCAAAAGCAACATATGAAAATAGTCCCGAAGTGATAGATATCCAAGGAGATATAATAAAAAAATTCATGAATATCATTGGACCAAATAAACTTGATTCTTAGTAATGGTTTTGAGATATGACGACATGATATGTGAGTCATGTTGATGAGTAATTGTGCTTTAGTAAGAATATTGATGTTAAGGTTTGTGATTCCCTATGCAAGCACGAAAGTCAATAGTTATGCAATGAAATTTATATCCTACTTATGTTGCATTATTCGGTGTTACTTATGCTTAATGCTTGGGTACAAGATTTTTCGTTTCTTGGTTGGTCGCTTCTCAATCTTTTTGCTAGCCTTCACTTTGCACTAAGTATGATCACTACTTGTGCATCCAAAACCCTTTAAACTAGTTTTGCCATATGAGTCCACTATACCTACATATATGCGGTATTTCGATGTCGTTCTAAGCAAATTTGCATGTGCCATCTCTAATTTTCAAAATAAATTTCTCTTTTGTGTGCTCCACCGCTCGCGAGGCAGTGAGGGGTGGCCAATATTTTCCCTGCTAGATGTGTTATTCTCAAGATGAGTGCTTATTCACTTGTCATTGCACGAGAGTACGACAAAGGTATTAGGGATGCCCAGTCCCGAAATGAAAAATGAATTACTTTATGTTGTCAAATAATAAATTCCTTGGAAAGTGTTGGTATAGAGGGCACCCGTGGATACGGTTAGCCATGGAAAGTGAAAGTAATGGTGGAAAAAGGAATAAACTTTATTTTCTGTTTGGGAACCGCCTATGATGTATCTAGCATGGAAAGTGTTGGGAGCTCTAAACCGTTTTCGTTGGTGGGAAAAGTATGCCTCCCAAAATGTTTTTATCTCTCAATTTTCACTTTGAGCTCTGGCACCTCTACAAATCCCTACATCCCTCTCTGAAGGGCCTTTCTTTTACTTTATTCAATTTTTATTTTGAATTTGAGTCTCCATCTTCTCTCATAAAGCACCAACTAAGGGGCACTATGATCGTATTAGAGCATTGGGTGTAGCTAATATTCGAGTGTGTTTCATGAATGGATCAATGATTGAGCATAATGGGCTAGGGTAACTTGCTTTAGTGTTGATATTTTGAAAGACATGGTTGCTTGTTGGTATGCTTGAGTATTAAAGTCTTCATGTCAAAACTAGACTATTGCTTTGAACCATATAAAAGTCCAAATGTCCATGCTATAAAGAAAAGAAAATGAGATGAACATGTTAGGAAACATTCCACATCAAAAATTCTGTTTTTATCATTTACCTACTCGAGGACGAGCAAGAATTAAGCTTGGGATGCTGATACGTCTCCAATGTATCTATAATTTTTGATTGTTCCATGTTGTTATATTATCATTCTTGGATGTTTTACAATCATTTTATAGTCATTTTATATCATTGTTTGGTACTAACCTATTGACATAGTGCCTAGTGCAAGTTGCTGTTTTCTGCATGTTTTTTACATCGCAGGAAATCAATACGAAACGGAGTCCAAACGTAGCGAAACTTTTTGTGGATTTGTTTTGGGCCAGAAGACATCCAGTGCGCCAGGAATGCACCTGAGGGGAGCTCCAAGGGGAGCACAACCCACCAGGGCCTAGGGTTTCTGGAATATTGGGGTATTTATAGAGCAAAGAGGCGGTGCGGGAGGCCAATGAGGAGGGCACAACCCACCGGGGCGCGCCTGGGGGCCCAGGCGCGCCCCGGTGGGTTGTGCCCTCCTCGTTGGCCTCGTGCACCGCCTCTTTGCTCTATAAATACCCCAATATTCTAGAAACCCTAGTGGAGTTGACAAAAATCAATTTCAGCCGCCATAGAGTCCAGAAACACCAGATCCAATCTAGACACCATCACGGAGGGGTTCATCATGTCCATTGGTGCCTCTCCGATGATGCATGAGTAGTTCTTTGTAGACCTACGGGTCCATAGTTAGTACACTACAAAAAATACACTTCCATGATGATACATGTTTGTCACAGTAGGTCACGTTTCTGTCATGCATGTACATCCATGACGATATTATGACATAATCAAGATAGTCATACCTGTGCTGTCGTTGAAGTGTTCCATGACATTACCAAAATTATCATCATAGAAGTGTCCACTTCCATGACGATAAATCATGCGTCACAGAAGTGCTTTCGTCAAGGGTGACTAACACGTGGCATCCACCGTAACGGAACACCGTTAAGCTATCGGTTCCGGTTTTGGATCCGATAACCCGTTAACAGCCCGGACCAATGGGGATTTTCCACGTGTAAAATCATCATTGGCTGGAGGAAAGATGTGTCAGCTCCGCGTTGGCACAGGTGTCACTCATCCAATGGGCGAGATGTGCCTATGATATGTTGACACGTGGACAGGCACAAAAGTGGCCCATAAAGTTTAAATGGGATGACCCAACTAAAGGCCCACAATATTTTGCGGACCATAATGGGCCGGCCCAGCTAAAGGCCCATGAGATTTTGCAGACCTTAATGGGCCGGCCTAGCTAAAGGCCCATGAGATTTTGCGGGCCATAATGGGCCGGCCCAGCTAAAGGCCCACAAGATTTTGCGGGCCGTAATGGGCCGGCCCAGGTAAAGGCCGACAAGATTTTGCGGACCATAATGGGCTGACCCAGATAAAGGCCCACGAGATTTTGCCGACCATAATGGGCCGGTGCAGCTGAAGGCCCACAAGATTTTGAGGACACTAGTAGGCCGGCCCATTAACTGGATGCCATGTTTTGGGCCAAATGCCGGCCCATATTTGATCCGGTCCATTAATAGCCTGCCACGTTCCGGGCCTAATAATGCCCCATATGAGATCCGACCCGTTAAAATTCTACCACGTTTTGGGCCAAATTACGGCCCAGATCAGGTCCGGCCCTTTAAGAGGCTTTGGGCTAAATTATGGCCCATATCAGATTCGGCCCGTCTACAGGACGGTATGCTTTTGGACCCACTTGCTAAAGGCCCATTTAGTAATTTGGCCTGATATTAGTTTCGGCCTGTTAAAGGCCCGTTTAACATTTCGGCCCTATATTTATTTCGGCCTATTAAAAGCCCATCATATAGTTGGGCCTAACTACGGCCCGGTTTGCATCTGGCCTGCTCGCAGCCGATAATCTGATTGGGCCAAACAAGGACCGAGACAATTTTGGCCTGTTAAAAGCCCATGATTTGATTGGCACAATCATGGGCCGGGGTCCATTTCAGGATGCTGCCGGGCCGTGAGCTGTTCGACACGTTTCAGGCCCAACCTACTCTTCAGCCTCCTAAAAGCCCATTGAGTTTTCTTGCGAAAAGAGGGCCGACAGTTTAGTCAGCCTATTAAAGGCACGAATCTACTAGTGGGCCAGTTTACATTTAGGCCTGTTAACGGACCAAGATGACGGGGCCCATGATGCGGGTGATACATCATGATTTAATGACGGCCCGATTATGTACCGTAATTTTTATGATTTGGCTGGTTTCTGCGAAGACATGATATATATACAGTAAAATAACTGCAACATTGTGAATAAGAAAAAACCTAGACTATACAATAAAGAAATTACGACATATTACATCCACTGGTGTTGGTGGAAAGGACACCTATGGGATCAAAACGGGATCCCTACTGCGGTTGCGGGGCGCAGGGTTGAGAGGAGAGCGGGATCGAAGGCCAATTCAGAGCACACAGGTCGTTTACCCAGGTTCGAGCCGCGTCATGCGTAATACCCTACTCGTGCCTAGAATATCTATTTGAGTGTTCTTGCTGTTCTTAAGCTAGCTACCATGATTGTAACTTGTCCAAGGGTCCGAATCCTTCTCCTGGATGCCTTGGGCCTCCTTTTATAGGCAAGGGGATCACCACAGTGGCACCAGGAGGTGGCATTGGGGTACTGTAGTTAATCCTATCTCTAGTCATACGAGACAAGGTGCATTAAATGCGAACCCATGTCCCGTCCGTCGCTGCTCCACCCTGCCTTGACACGCGTCCGAGCCAGCGGGGTGTGTGGTGCCATGTAGGCTGGCAGGCAGCTGAGGTGGCGCGGTGGAGAAGTCTTCACGAAGATTTGCATGCCACCACGTAGGCGTTGCTGATTCGGCCTAGAAGCCTCCTGTTGACACGCAGGTGCCTCCCTAGTTGGTGGGCTGGCAGCTGCATGGGGAGTGCTGGCTGGACCATGGCAGGCGTGGGCCTGGCCATAGATGCCACAGACGTCCTAGGCAAGGGCCTTGCCAGGGCCCCAGCAAGGGTCTTGCTGCGGCGTTGTAGTTGTCCCTGGAAATGATGTTGCCATAGGTCTCGTGTGCTTCTTTGGAAAGGATCTTGCCGAGGTTCGTTGGCTTCTATTCCTCCTCTGATTTGGGGTGTCTCTTGTCTTCACAAAGATCTGCATGCCACCACAGAAGTGCCTCCCGAGCCCTGGTCCCAATGAAGTTGGAAACCTTGGGATAAAGGGTGGCGTGTTCTGCTGGCGTGGGGTTGGGCAAGTTGCCCCGGCAAGGCTCTCGCCAGGGCCGTGGAAGCCGCCCCGGCAAGCCTCTTGCCCGGGAGGATCGCCTTGCCCTCTTGGTCTTCTGGTCTTGGCGCTGTGGTTGGCTGTTTTGCGGCTTTAACGCCTCCATGTGCCTTTGCTAGTGTGGTTGTGGGCGCGGCTCTGACTGCCCGTGCACTTAGTAAGGGGTACAAAGTAGTGCCCCTACTTTAGTACACCGACAGGAGCCCCCGGGCCTGGGCCACACATAAGCGTGGTGCATTTGTTGGGCTAGGCCCAAAAACGGTGCGCGGGCAGGCGGGGCGGTTTTTACCACAGTAACTTTTCACCCGCTGCGCTTCCCCACGACCTGTGTTGAATGCGTGATGTGGGGGTCGTGTGTGATGTGGGGGGCATGCGAGGAGCGGTTGCTGCAGGCATGCATCATGTCGCAATAAATGGTAAAGAGGCGGCCCGCATCTTCCCCATAAAAAGGAATAACCGCGGGCGCGCGACTCATTTACCGTCTGCATTTCCCCCAATCCTGGCATCACCGTCCTCGTCTTCTTCTTCCTCAAGCTCCTGCTCGCCGCCGCCGCTCCCCCCACTGCCCTCGGCCCCTTTCTCCCTCCCCAGCCACCATGGCGCCAAAATCTAGCAAGGGCAAGGGCGCAGCCAAGGACACGAAGGAGAAGGAGATGCCGGAGAGCGAGGCGGTGGCGCGATGGGCGCAGTCCGCCTACTTCATCCCGTTGTCGGTCGATGCCTTTGAACTCAGGGATTATTTCAAGCCCCTGTGGGGGGCGGCGACATTGGCGCATCCCGCCATATGCGCCCTCCCTGCAGATTGCAACAGGGGCAGCCAGGAATGTTACCCATTCTTTGTTGACTTCTTCTACTGCGAGCTCTGCCCCTCTTTTTCCGACTTCTTCAATGATATCATGTGCACTTTTGGCTTCAACCTAATGGACCTCACGCCGAACGCGGTGGCGTACTTGGCGTGCTTCTCCCACCTCTGCGAGGGCTTTGCCGGAGTAGTGCCCAGCACGACGCTTTTCCGCCATTATTTCTCCCCTCGCGTCCAGCCTGGGGGGCGCCCTTTCTGGAACCATCGCCTGGATCCCGAGGGTCCAGGAAAGAGGCGCATACCCAAATGGCGCCACGAAGGAGAGGTGGGAAGAATGGAGGGGCCGGTGGTGCTGGATCATGGAGGAGGACCCGCCGGAGTTCTGTCGAAGAATTCATCAGGAGCCGCTGCTCCGCGACGCAGACTGGAGCGACCTCGACCCCAACAACAAGAAGTTCTCGATGGCCACCACTAGAATCCGCCGCCTTACCGAGGCCGGGCTCACCCTGGAGATGATCACGGCGGATTTCATCCGCCGTCGAATTGCTCCGCTGCACAATAAGGGGAGGCCGGCCTGGGACTTCAGGAACGCGGCCGACATCATGAGGCTCCGCACCGGTCTGCAGAACAACCTCATGGTGCTGGGGCACTCCTGGTACAGCCAGAGGCTCTTCCAGCACCACGTGTTTGCCAACGGCAAGGTGGAGAGGACCGGCAGGGCGGCGAAGTCCGGAAAGGTCATCAAAGGGCCCTTGTTCGGGCTGCCACCGGGTGTGGTCCCACTGAGCAACAACACTCGACAGGCCGAAATCCTCGACATGATGCCAGTCTTCAATGCGCACGGTCTTGACCCAAAGTGAGTCGAGCCCCCGGCACACCAGGTGAAGGATTTCTTCGACAACCTCGTTGAAGAACTTGCTCACGATGAGCCGGTGCTCATCCAGGACACCACCCAGGAGGACCTGGACTACATCACCGACAGGGCGATGGAGGCGGAGGTCACCAGGCTGGCCGGCGACACTGGCGGCGTGTGATACGTCTCCAACTTATCTATAATTTTTGATTGTTCCATGATATTATATTACCTGTTTTGGATGTTTATGGGCTTTATTTTACACATTTATATCATTTTTGGGACTAACCTACTAACCAGAGGCCCAGCCCGCATTGTTGTTTTTTTTTGCCTATTTTAGTATTTCGAAGAAAAGGAATATCAAATGGAGTCCAAACGGAATGAAACCTTAGGGAGCGTGATTTTTGGAATGAACGTGATCTAGAGGACTTGGAGTGCAAGTCAAGAAGCAATCGAGGCATCCAAGAGATAGGAGGGCGCGCCCACCCCTCCCGGGCCCGCCCCTTGTCTCCTGGACCCCTCGAGCGGCCACCGATGTACTTCTTCCTCCTATATATACCTACATACCCCGAAAACATCCAGGGAGCCACCGAAGAAATATTTCCGCCACCGTAACCTTCTGTATCCGTGAGATCCCATCTTGGAGCCGTCATCGGCGTTCTGCCGGAGGGGGAATCCACCACGGAGGGATTCTACATCAACACCATAGCCCTTCCAATGAGTTGTGAGTAGTTTACCACAGACCTTCGGGTCCATAGTTATTAGCTAGATGGCTTCTTCTCTCTTTTTGGATCTCAATACAATGTTCTCCCCCTCTCTTGTGGAGATCTATTCGATATAAACTCTTTTTGCGGTGTGTTTGTTGAGATCCGATGAATTGTGGGTTTATGATCAAGTTTATCTATGAGAAATATCTGAATCTTCTCTCAATTCTTTTATGTATGATTGAGTTATCTTTGCAAGTCTCTTCAAATTATCAGTTTGGTTTGGCGTACTAGATTGATCTTTCTTGCCATGGGAGAAGTGCTTAGCTTTGGGTTCAATCTTGTGGTGTCCTTACCCAGTGACAGAAAGGGTTGCAAGGCACGTATTGTATTGTTGCCATCGAGGATAAAAAGATGGGGTTTATATCATATTGCTTGAGTTTATCCCTCTACATCATGTCATCTTTCTTAATGCGTTACTCTGTTCTTATGAACTTAATACTCTAGATGCATGCTGGATAGTGGTCGATATGTGGAGTAATAGTAGTAGATGCAGGCATGAGTCGGTCTACTTGTCACGGACGTGATGCCTATATACATGATCATGCCTAGATAATCTCATAATTATTCGCTTTTCTCTCAATTGCTCGACAGTAATTTGTTCACCCATCGTAATACTTATGCTATCTTGAGAGAAACCACTAGTTAAACCTATGGCCACCGGGTCTATCTTTTATCATATAAGCTTTCAATCTACTTTTATTTGCATCTATATTATAAAATACCAAAAATATATTTATCTTATCGTACTATCTCTATCAGATCTCACTTTCGCAAGTGGTCGTGAAGGGATTGACAACCCCTTTATCGCGTCGGTTGCGAGTTCTTTGTTTGTTTGTGTAGGTGCGTGGGACTTTTGAGGAGCCTCCTACTGGATTGATACCTTGGTTCTCAAAAACTGAGGGAAATACTTATGCTACTATTGCTGCATCACCCTTTCCTCTTCAAGGAAAACCAACGCAAGCTCAAGACGTATCAAGAAGGATTTCTGGCGCCGTTGCCTGGGAGGTCTTCTCTCAAGTCAAGACATATCAAGTACCCATCACAAACTCATCTCCCTCGCATTACATTATTTGCCATTTGCCTCTCGTTTTCCTGTCCCCCACTTCATCCTTGCCGTTTTATTCGCCCCTCTTCCGTTCAATCTTTTGTCTCCATGTACCTTCTTTTTGCTTGCATCTTTGCTTGCTAAAAGTTTATGGATCGTCATCCACTTGCTAATCTCTTTAAGAGATTCAATTATGTTTAACCTATTGCTAGTGAGTTGAGTGCACTAGATTATCTTTATGAGGTTTTGCTTGAAATTCATGAATCTGAAAATTGTGATGAAGTACTTTATGAAGCGATTCATGATAGATCTTTGAATAGAAAGCATGATTGCAATGATTTTATTATAAATTATCTTGATGAAAATTGTGCTAATAATATGCAAAACCCTAAGCTTGGGGATGCTAGTTTTGCTATGCCTACTACTTGTTGCAATGATCATGATTGGGGTGATTCTTCTTTTGATCTTGAAAATTTATTTAAGCCCCATGATGAATATGTGATTGATAATTGTGTTTGCAATATTATTGAAAGTGGGTTCGGAAGAGTGTCAACTTTAGATCCCACATATTTGGATTTTGATCAATCTTATGAAATTTTTGATAAAAGTGGGCTTGGAGAGGTCATGACTTTTGTTAATGTTAATCCCACTATTTTGGAAGAGTGTCAACTTCCCATGCATGTGGATCGTGTTGAAAATATTTTATGTGATAGCTATTTTGTTGAATTTGCTTATGATCCTAAATGTAATTATTATGAGAGGAAAATATGGTTGTAGAAATTTTCATGTTACTAAATTACCTCTCTTCATGTTGAGATTGCTATCGTCTTCTTCCTTGCATATGCTAGTTTTTGCTTGTCTTGAAAATTTGTTTGCTTATAATATGCATATGCATAGTAAGTATGTTAGACTTAGATGTGCTTGTCACGTGTTTCATTATGCTCTCTTTGCGCTTCAATTCTTGTCTTTCATGTGAGCATCATTAAAATTATCAATGCCTAGCTAGGGGCGTTAAACGATAGCGCTAGTTGGGAGG
Organism: Triticum dicoccoides; assembly: GCF_002162155.2. Lineage (NCBI taxonomy): Eukaryota > Viridiplantae > Streptophyta > Magnoliopsida > Poales > Poaceae > Triticum > Triticum dicoccoides. Next base: position 614,586,854 of record NC_041385.1, read on the forward strand.
CAACCCAATTTTATTTGTGTTTCTTGTTTTTGTTTATGTTTAGTAATAAATTTTGCACTACCTTATGTTTAGATGTGTTTTTATGTTTTAATTAGTGTTTGTGCCAAGAAGAACCTATAAGATAACCTATGATGATAGTTGATTTGATTCTGCTGAAAAACAGAAACTTTGTGCTCACGATAAAAAAATCAATAAATCACAGAAATGTGATTTTGCATTTATTATTTTTTCTTCTGATAAATAAACAAATTGTCCAGGACTTCCTATTTTGTTAGGATTTTTAAAGTTCCAGAAGTTTGCGTTAGTTACAGATTTCTACAGACTGTTCTGTTTTTGACAGATTCTGTTTTTCGTGTGTTGTTTGCTTATTTTGATGCATCTATGGCTAGTATTAAGTGGTATGAACCATAGAGAACTTGGAATACAGTAGGTTTAAAACCAATATAAATAAATAATGAGTTCATTACAGTACCTTATGTGGTGGTTTTATTTTCTTTCACTAACGGAGTTTATGAGATTTCCTGTTGAGTTTTGTTTTGTGAAGTTTTCAAGTTTTGGGTAAAGCTTTGATGGACTATGGAATAAAGAGTGGAAAAAGCCTAAGCTTGGGGATGCCCAAGGAACCCCAATATATTCAAGAATAGCCAAAAGCCTAAGCTTTTGGTTTCCCCCGGAAGGCATCCCCTCTTTCGTCTTCGTTCATTGGTAACTTTACTTGGAGCTATATTTTTATTCGCCACATGATATGTGTTTTGCTTGGAGCGTCGTGTATTATATTAGTCTTTGCTTTTTAGTTTACCACAATCATCCTTGATGTACACACCTTTTGGGAGAATCCCACTTGATTAGAATTTATTAGAAGATGCTATGTGCTTCACTTATATCTTTTGAGCTAGATAGTTTTTGCTCTAGTGCTTCACTTATATCTTTTAGAGCACGGCGGTGGCTTAATTTTGTAGAAATTGCTAGTCTCTCATGCTTCACTTATATTATTTTGAGAATCTCTTAGAACATCATGGTATTTTCTATGGTTATGAATTTGGTCCTAGAATGATGAGTATCCAAGTTGGGTATAATAAAAACTATCATAGAAAGTGCATTAAACACTATGATCAATTTGATGCTTGATAATTTTTTTGAGATATAAAGGTAGTAATGTTAGAGCCATGCTAGTGGGTAAATATGAAATTGAGAAATACTTGTGTTGAAGTTGGCAAGTCCCGTAGCATGCACGTATGGTAAAAGTTGTGTGACAAATTTGTTGCATGAGGTGCTCTTTTGATTGTCTTCCTTATGAGTGGCAGTCGAGGACGAGCGATGGTCTTTTCTTACCAATCTATCCCTCTAGGGGCATGCGTAGTAGTACTTTGCTTCAAGGGCTAAGTAGATTTTTGCAATAAGTATATGAGTTCTTTATGACTAATGTGAGTCCATGGATATACGCACACTCATCCTTCCATTTAGCTAGCCTCTATTATACCTCGCAACTTTCGCCGGTAGCATGCACCCATTATTTACCTTCCTCAAAACAGCCACCATACCTACCTATTATGGCATTTCCATAGCCATTCCGAGATATACTGCCATGCAATTTTCCACCATTCCATTTATTATGACACACTCCATCATTGTCATATTGCTCTTTGCATGATCATGTAGTTGACATCGTATTTGTGGCAAAGCCACCTTCATAATTTTCATACATGTCGTTCTTGATTGATTGCATATCCCGGTACACCACCGGAGGCATTCATATAGATTCATATCTTGTTCTAGCTTTGAGTTGTAATTCTTGAGTTGTAAATCAATAAAAGTGCGATGATCTTCATTATTAGAGCATTGTCCTAAGTGAGGAAAGGATGAAGAAGACTATGATTCCCCCACAAGTCGGGATGAGACTTCGTACTTTATGAAAATAAAAGAGGCCAAAGAAGCCCATGAAAATAAAAGAGGCCAAAGAAGCCCACGAAAAAGAAAAAAAGAAAAAAAAGAGAAGAAAAAGAAAAAAATAAAATGTGAGAAAAAGAGAGAAGGGACAATTGCTACTATCTCTTTTCCACAGTTGTGCTTCAAAATAGCACCATGATCTTCATGATAGAGAGTCTCCTATGTTGTCACTTTCATATACTAGTGGGAATTTTTCATTATAGAACTTGGCTTGTATATTCCAATGATGGGCTTCCTCAAAATGCCCTAGGTCTTCGTGAGCAAGCAAGTTGGATGCACACCCACTTAGTTTCTTTTGTTGAGCTTTCATACATTTATAGCTCTAGTGCATCCGTTGCATGGCAATCCCTACTCACTCACATTGATATCTATTAATGGGCATCTCCATAGCCCGTTGATATGCCTAGTTGATGTGAGACTATCTTCTCCTTTTTGTCCTTACAACCACCATATACCACCATAGTTCTATGTCCATGGCTTGCGCTCATGTATTGCGTAAGAGTTGAAAAAAGTTGAAGCAAGTTAAAAAGTATGAACCAATTGCTCGGCTCGTCATCGCGGTTGTACATGATTGGAGTATTTTGTGTAATGAAAATGAAGCATGGCCTAACTATATGATTTTGTAGGGATAAGCTTTCTTTGGCTATGTTATTTTGATAGGACATGATTATTTGTTAGTATGCTTCGAAGTATTATTATTTTTATGTTTTATAACCTTTTATCTCGAATCATTTGGATCTGAACATTCATGCCACAATAAAGAAAATTACATTGAGAATTATGCTAGGTAGCATTCCACATCAAAAATTCTGTTTTTATCATTTACCTACTCGAGGACGAGCAGGAATTAAGCTTGGGGATGCTTGATACGTCTCCAACGTATCTATAATTTTTGATTGTTCCATGCTATTATATTACCAGTTTTGGATGTTTATGGGCTTTATTTTACACATTTATATCATTTTTGAGACTAACCTACTAACTGGAGGCCCAACCCGTATTGCTTTTTTTTGCCTATTTCAGTATTTGAAGAAAAGGAATATCAAACGGAGTCCAAACGGAATGAAACCTTTGGGAGCATGATTTTTGGAACGAACGTGAGCCAGAGGACTTGGAGTGCAAGTCAAGAAGCAATCGAGGCGGCCAGGAGATAGGAGGGCATGCCCAGCCCTCCTGGGCGCGCCCCCTGTTCCTGGGCCCCTCGAGCGGCCACTGACGTACTTCTTCCTCCTATATATACCTACGTACCCCGAAAACATCCAGGGAGCCACCGAAGAAATATTTCCACCACCGTAACCTTCTGTATCCGCGAGATCCCATCTTGGAGCCGTCGCCAGCATTTTGCCGGAGGGGGAATCCACCATGGAGGGCTTCTACATCAACACCGTAGCCCTTCCGATGAGTTGTGAGTAGTTTACCATAGACCTTCGGGTCCATAGTTATTAGCTAGATGGCTTCTTCTCTCTTTTTGGATCTCAATACAATGTTCTCCCCCTCTCTTGTGGAGATCTATTCGATATAAACTCTTTTTGTGGTGTGTTTGTTGAGATCTGATGAATTGTCGGTTTATGATCAAGTTTATCTATGAGAAATATCTGAATCTTCTCTCAATTCTTTTATGTATGATTGAGTTATCTTTGCAAGTCTCTTCAAATTATCAGTTTGGTTTGGCGTACTAGATTGATCTTTCTTGCCATGGGAGAAGTGCTTAGCTTTGGGTTCAATCTTGTGGTGTCCTTACCCAGTGACAGAAAGGGTTGCAAGGCACGTATTGTATTGTTGCCATCGAGGATAAAAAGATGGGGTTTATATCATATTGCTTGAGTTTATCCCTCTACATCATGTCATCTTTCTTAATGCGTTACTCTGTTCTTATGAACTTAATACTCTAGATGCATGCTGGATAGTGGTCGATATGTGGAGTAATAGTAGTAGATGCAGGCAGGAGTCGGTCTACTTGTCACGGACGTGATGCCTATATACATGATCATGCCTAGATAATCTCATAATTATTCGCTTTTCTATCAATTGCTCGACAGTAATTTGTTCACCCACCGTAATACTTATGCTATCTTGAGAGAAGCCACTAGTGAAACCTATGGCCCCCGGGTCTATCTTTTATCATATAATCTTTCAATCTACTTTTATTTGCATCTTTACTTTTTGCATCTATATTATAAAATACCAAAAATATATTTATCTTATCGTACTATCTCTATCAGATCTCACTTTCGCAAGTGGTCGTGAAGGGATTGACAACCCCTTTATCGCGTTGGTTGCGAGTTCTTTGTTTGTTTGTGTAGGTGCATGGGACTTTTGAGGAGCCTCCTACTGGATTGATACCTTGGTTCTCAAAAACCGAGGGAAATACTTACGCTACTATTGCTGCATCACCCTTTCCTCTTCAAGGAAAACCAACGCAAGCTCAAGACGTAGCAGCGTGGAGAACAAGACCACCGCGGCCGCAGAAGAAAAGGAACATGCCCAGTGGGTGAGTGCCACCAAAGGGGCGGGCGGCGGCAACGTTGGGGCCCCTCTTGCTAGGGATGCGGTTGAGGAATCATCCGAGGAGGAGGCCGAGGCTGTCGACCCCCCGGCCGCGAAGAAAGGACGCACCCTGCGCCGGGCTAGCTCTGGCGAGCCGGTACGACGTGGCAGGGGCAAGCCGCAGCAAGTGGTGCCGACGGGAACCGCGTGTGTGACGCGGGCCACGGAGGCGAAGAAGAGAGCCATGGTGGCGAAGAAGACGGCGACTGCCTCTTCTTCGTCCAAACGCTACCGGACTCCATCGCCTTCTCCTCCCTCGGCAAGCGCGAACATGAACGTCACCTTCGACTTCTCGTCCCTCAGCCCGAGGAGGAAAAGGAAAGCAATAGACGAGGAGTTAGAGGAGGAGTAAGCATCTTGCCCCCGTCATTCCTGTCCTTTTCAGCCGCGTTGCTTATCCTGGCTTGTCTTTGTCTTGGCAGGGACACGGAGACATTGGCCTAGCGGGTGAGGAAGAGGGCCAAGGCCTCGGCAAGCAACCAGCCCCCGGCAGGCACTCCAGGCGCACCACTGGTGGTGGAAAGCAGCCCGGATGACAGCCCGCGGCGCAGCCCCTGGCTCAGCCCCCAGCGTAAGTTCACCACCTATTCCTTGTAAACATGCGCTGGGAAGGGTGATCTTTTTGGCATTGACCTTGTCGTGGCCGCAAGAGAAGGACGGTAGAAGGAGGACCCACTGGGGGCCACCCCCAACACGCTGCCTCCGTCAACCACGCCGCCCCGTGGGGCGTCCCCAGCAAGGGCGCCAAGCACTGAGCCCATGCACACGGAGGAAGAGGAAGGGAACCTAGGTGCTGGCGGGTCCATCCCGGCACCGGAAGTTGGTGGGGAGAGGGCCACCTCTCCTCAGCCCGGCACAGGTGAGCCCATTCACCCCCTATTTTTGCTAGTTTCTTCTGCTCTCTTTTTCTTCTTCTTGGTTTGGCTCTGCCTCATCCTCCATGCTGGTATCCAGGCGTTCCCTCAGCGGACTAGGGGACCACTGACACCACCATCGAGGAGATCGCCAAGGGTGCGGAGGCCGAGGCCACCAAGATCACCACTAAGGAAGCTGCCAAGGATGCGGAGGAGGCTGCCGCGGGGTCTGCCCGGGAGTCCGGCAACGCCACCGAGGAGGAGGACGGCAAAGGGCCTGCCGGGGACACTGGCAAGGGTGCTGCTGCCGAGGAGGAGGCCGGCAAGGGGCCTGCCGGGTAGGCCGGTAAGGCAGCTGCCGAGGATAAGATGGTCGATGATCAACCCTCCTCCTCCGCTGCCTCTGGCTCAGGCAGGTACTTGAAGGTGGGCGACAATTTGTTCGTCCGCCTTCCAGGGACGGCGAGCACCAGAGCACCCGCTGAGGGGGAAGTTTTCGATGACGAGGTGCTTGCCGCTGCTGGCCTTGAGGTTGTTGACGAGCCGAGCTCTAGTGGCGGCTCCCAAGAGGAGCGGCTCCTCCAGGCCATGAGTGCCAACTTCAACAAGCTCCAGGCGCTCCACCACGCCCTTCTGGACTAGGCGAGGACCAAGGAGGCGATGTTGAACAAGACAGAGGCTGACCTCAAGAAACATGTCGCCGAGGTGCAGGCCTGGTTCCGCCAGGCCCATGAAGATCTGAAGGTCGCCTAGGAGCAGCTGGCTGAGCGCAAACAAGAGCTCATCTTCAAGCAGTACGACATCGAGAAGGCCCAGGAGATAGCGAAATCCCAGGCCGACAAGGATGAAGCCATCCGGCACCAACGCGAGGCCGCACTGAACTCCCAGGAGGAGGATCTTGCCGCTCGGGAGGCGGCACTCGCTGCCAAGCTTCATGGCAAGGACGAGGAGGTTGAGAAGCTTGCTGCGCTCTGGACCCAAGAGGTGGAGCATAAGCACAAGGAAGTGCTCGATGCCCAGGCCGTGGCCCACGACAACAAGGTGAAGGAGCTGGAGGCAGAGCGGGACGGCATGACAAAGCAGATCCTGGAGCTGTCCTCAGAAAAGAACACACTCAACGAGGCTTTGGTCGAGGCACAATCCGCGATCCTTAGTAGGGCTGAGCAGCTCTCCACTGCCAACGACACTATCAAGGACCTGAAGCTCAAGCTGGAAGGCCTTGAGGGGGTGCTCGAGGAGGCAAAAACCTGGGAGGGGACCTTGACCCAGCGCCTGGCAGTGGAGGAGCAGCTCCGAGAAAATGAGGCCGCCAATCTCAAAGACCAGGTTGATGGCGAGAAACACTGGATCGGTCGCCTCGCCTTTGTTGCCAACAAAATTACCAAGCAATTGGCCAACATGAAGATGCCTGACGTGAGGTACGCCCCGGAACCAAATCTGAGCCCCAACGTCGGTCTAACCATATTCTTTGAGAGTGTCCTTAGGGCTCTGGAGCGGCTTCACTCCAATCGAGCGAGCTCCTTAGCCGATGAGGCCCGGATGCTTTGCCAGGGCGCCATGACCAAGGTCCTCACCAAGCTGGCGTATTGGAACCCCAGCCTCGACTTCGACACCGTGCTGGATAGCTTGCCGGGCGATGCGTACCTCGCAGTGCTTGAGGAGCGCATCGAGCCCATTATCAGCCGCATCAGCGGAATCTAGAGGTTGGAGGGCCAGCGTCGGGACTAGACGCCCCGTTTCTTGCTGCCGCTACAGGCTCATGACCAAGACAATTCATATCTTTAGTTAGAACTGTAGCAACAATTGGTGTAATATAACTCTGCAGTACTTTTAATATGATGCATGTTATTTCCCTGTTCGATCTCCCTCTGTATGTCCACCCTACGTTTATCAGGTAGGCTTGTCGGCGCGTAAACCCAAACTGCTACGCTCTGAAGGACGGATCCTTTAGCGTCCGACAGGGTGTGCTTGCTGCCGTGTGAACCACCTTGCCGTTCTCAGCGCGACCACCTGAACTGTCGAGCGGACTTGAGACAGAACGAGAGCGTTGCTAATAGCGGAAGGCCACCCTACCATTCTTGACGCACCCGCTCGATCTGTTGAGCGGAATCGAAATAGACCAAGGGCGTTGCCAATAATGGAAAGGCCCCACTACGTGCAAGTTTTTCGTACAGGGGAGAAGATCTCCGAGGGGAATAACCATATATATAAAAAGGAAGAACTCAAAGTGTTGCGTTAGTTATCTTCTCTATCGCCGGGTGGGCGCTCGCCGCCCCTGTTGGCGATGTTGCTCGCCTGGTCGTCCCCTTCCTTGGAAGCCATGGCGACGAGAGGCTACTGAACTAACTCCCAAACCAGATTCTCTCAACAAGCGCCTCTACCTGGCGCGCCAAAGATGTCGGTGGAAACGACACCTATGGGATCAAAACGGGATCCCTACTGCGCTTGCGGGGCGCGGGGTTGAGGGGAGAGCGGGATCGAAGCCAATTCAGAGTACATGGGTCGTTTACCCAGGTTCAAGCCGCGTCGTGCGTAATACCCTACTCATTTCTAGAATATCTATTTGAGTGTTCTTGCTGTTCTTGAGCTAGCTACCATGAGTGTAACTTGTCCAAGGGTCCGAATCCTTCTCCTGGATGCCTTGGGCCTCCTATTATAGGCAAGGGGATCGCCACAGTGGCACCAGGAGGTGGCATCGGGGTACTGTAGTTAAGCCTATCTCTAGTCACACGAAACAAGGTGCATTAAATGCGAACCCATGTCCCGTCCGTCGCCGCTCCACCCTGCCTCGACACACGTCCAAGCCAGTGGCGCGCGTGGTGCCATGTAGGCTGGCAGGCAGCTGAGGTGGGGCAGTGGAGAAGTCTTCATGAAGATTTGCATGCCACCACGTAGGCGTTGCTGATTCGGCCTAGAAGCCTCCTGTTGACACGCAGGTGCTTGCCTAGCTGGTGGGCTGGCAGTTGCATGGGGAGTGGTGGCGGGACCGTGGCAGGCGTGGGCCTGGCCGTAGATGTCACAGACGTCCTCGGCAAGGGCCTTGCCTGGGACCCGGCAAGGGTCTTGCCGCGGCGTTGTAGTTGTGCCTGGCAAGGATGTGGTCGGAGGTCTTGTGTGCTTCCTTGGCAAGGATCTTGCCGAGATTCATTGCGTTCTATTCCTCCTCTGATTTCGGGTGTCTCTTGTCGTCACAAAGATGTGCATGCCACCACAGAAGTGCCTCCGGAGCCCTGGTCCCAATGAAGTTGGAAACCTTGGGCTCAAGGGTGGCGCATTCTGCTGGCGTGGGGCTGGGCAGGTTGCCCCGGCAAGGCTCTTGCCGAGGAGGATCGCCTTGCCCTCTTGGTCTTCTGGTCTTGGCACCGTGTTTGGCTATTCTGCGGCTTTAACTCCTCCCTCTGCCTTGCCTAGTGTGGTTGTGGGCGCGACTCCGACTGCCCGTGCACTTAGTAAGGGGTACAAAGTTGTGCCCCTACTTTAGTACACCGACAACTGGGCATCAAAGTTCGCCACTATGATAATAAAGCACAAACAGATAGCAGATTACATACACTGGGCATCAAAGATCGCCACCAGTGCAATTAAACACGCCGAAAAAATAATATACAAAACCGACAGCACTTCAATAGAGTTCAAGAAAGGTTAGCCCTGCTCGAGAGCTGCAGCGCAAGCAGCTGAGCAAGCTGATGAGACTGCGCTTGTTTAACACTTATATCCTCCTCACTCTGAAAGATAAATAAGGAGACAAATGATAGGTTTTGCACATATAAGTATCAGTGCTGACAACTCAACACATTTCTTACTGACGAATAAAGTGACACAGTTTAAAATTGCATTAACACAATATGGTATTGTTCAGGTCAAGACATGGCATGAAATGACATTGTGAAGGAGTTGGCAGCTTCACGACACCACTGGATTACAGATCAAGAACTCATAAGTATTAATGGTTAGTCTACTGTCAATTTATCCCATTTCAGATTGGCAAATAAAGAGACGGTTTAAATAATAGTAGAATGATATGACATTGTTCATAGTTAAGACATTGCAGAATATGACACTGTGCTGTAGTGGGTAGGTTCACTACACCACTGGATTACGGATCAAGAACAGAAGCATACATGTAGTGAAAAAGAAGATCACTTCTCTGTATAGTTTAATTTACATGATATGAAGAAGGAACTTGGTTGTACAATTGAAAACTTAAATTGAGAAGGACAAACTTTTGTTTATGAACTACATAATAAACTTTAAACATGCAATTTGATGTAAACACCAAAAATAAACAGCTGTTGCAGTCATGCCTAACCAAATATACACAACAAAGTTTGAAGGCTTGAGAAGGACAAACTTACATTATTGGTGAAGACAGGCTCTATAAAGCCCTTGTCCATGCTGATGGGGGGGGGGGGCAATTCAAGATGTTTACCACATAATCTTCTTCATAAGCATTGCCTTTATTCCACATTTTGTTAAGAGTAAATATAGATGTGATAATATAAGAAAAAATGGAGAATATTTAAGATAAGATGAAGAGTGATGCTACATAACCAAGTATCTATAAATGTAAGTACATCAATATAGGCAAAAGGTACAGCCAAGAGCAATGCGGAGCTAAACTTCTTCAGTACCATCAGTGTTACCCAACCTTATGGTAAGAGTAAATATAGATCTGATGTGTAGAAAATGGAGGGCAAAGGAAAATTAGCTGCAGAGTGATGGTACATTAACAACTACCTATCAATATAAGTACACTGATAAAGGACAGCAAGTACTTACAAGAACAATGCAGAGCTAAAAAAATTCATGGGCATTGGATATATTCTACACTAATGTAACCATTCATACCGATCAGATAATTTGGAGCGAACAATTGATAAGCAAGCTATCATGCATACTGCTGTCACATAATGAACCAGGTATGTATGCAAGTACATTGATACAGGACAACATGTACTAACAAGAGCAAAGCAGCGGGCATCATATTTGCGATATCTTGTCGTTCTTTTCAAACCAGAATTCTTCTTTGAGCATATTTCCTGCAAAAAAATCCGTAAGGCACATGCAGAAAAGTAGAAGTTCAAATTGTCATGTGATTTCATAGACAGTACCTCATCCTGGGAATGAGACCAGTGCATAACAAGATTTTTCCATTCAATGTCTTCTAAATTTAGCATAGGAGACTTCATCGGAAATTCGTTTATAGACTTGCCATCAAAGTGTGATTTCCTCAGGTAACACCGATACTGCTGAAGTGCTTCCTTGAAAAGCACAAGCAAGCTTTGCTCGTCATGACTATCCAGATTGACCCTCGCCTACTTACAACAATGTAATGTAAATCATTGATGTGTTCAATCAGCAGAAAACAGGAAAATAATAACCATGAATAATAGCACTTACACGTAAGTTGGACAAGAAGATGTGAAAATGGTGTTTGTCTTCACTATAATCTTCCCATGATGGGAATATATGCACGTAGTCCCTAACAACGTTGAAAGCATTGTCTTTTAAACTGGGAATAACAGGAATGGGGTTCCAATCTGCAGGAATTGGCTGTCTCTGCAGTTGGGATAGGTCTTCGGCCAGTGGACTTGCTGTACTTTTTGCTGGAGTGGGATTTTTCTGTGGTACGACTGGTGCTATGGCAACTGAAATCAGTATACCTTTTGCTGGAGTGCAGGTCATGTGTGGTGGGGCTAGTGGTGTGGACAGTTAAGTATGGGTACAGTCTGCTGTAGTCGGTCCTACGTTTTGTGTCACTAGTTGTACAGCCAATATAAGTGGGGTGCTGTGTGATTTCTCCGGCACCACCATGTTTTTCAAGGACTTTGCTGGTGCTCCTTCATGTTCGGCAATCACCCTCTTCCCTTTTGATGTATGATGCACAAGAACAACATTTGAGTGAAAAAACATGGTATGATGACAGATAGAATATGTATTGATAATGGATGGACATGGTATCTCGACATATATGATGAGTAAACTAAGTAGATGGCGGTGCAACAAAGTAGATGAAATGCAAGACAACATGTGCAAGATACATGCAATCAATAAAACTTTGCCAAATTAGAACAAGCACCTTGATCGGTGAACAGGACAGGCCATCTGCCTTTGACTCCTCGAGGTTAGAATAGTCATTAGGATCATATTCTGAACAAGAATCAACATGTGGGGAGCGTATGAGTTTCATTGCATCCAGAATGGCGCTCAATGCCTTGGTGCCAATATTTTAAGTCATTTTAGTGTTTAGCTTCAAGAGTGGACTGATGCTAGTGCGACACAAAGCAGCTACACAAATCATAGTGTAGATATAATGGGAAAACCGTAAGCATGAGAGTAAAATCAGCAAAGTGGAACTTGCTGGAATATATGTGCTAGTATTGCCGGTACGGCTAGAAAGGCTTTGGATACCTGCTCTCTTCAACTGAAGGTGCGGTACTGTTAATACCAGTGTAACTCTCAAAGGCGACACAACTCCCCGCATTTCCTTGCTATTCTTATAGGATTCAAGTGGGCAGGCCACCACAAATCCTGTTCCTATGTTTACAAAATCCTACGAATCAAAGAGGCCCAAAAAGTTCAAAGTGTCCATCATAGCCGACCGTATAGACCTCTACACTGCAAATGTCCCTGCTCATCTTCACTACAAGGAACACACTATACTACTATCATACTCCCTCCATTCCAAAATATAAGTCTTTGTAGAGATTTCCACTATGGATCACATACAGATGTATCCAGATACATTTTAGAGTGTAGATTCACTTATTTTAGTCCATATGTAGTCCATGGTGGAATCTATACAAAGACTTGTATTTAGGAATGGAGAGAGTACTTATTAAAGAACAACAGAAGAGGAACATGCTAAAGAAGAGCAAGTAGATTTTGGATAATAAAATGTTCGTTGCATAGTGCCCACACATGATGAACCAGAGCACATTAAGAATGCAACTCCCTGTTGTCTCTCTATATGTGGTGCACGTGCTTTTCGAGAGTAAAGTAGGAACATTAGCTAACCAATTAAATGTTATCTGTTTTAGTAATATCAGCATCATATCAGATTTATATTTGAGCAACAAGTTTGGAATTATGAGTGGCACGTTGTTTAGCTTGATGGATTTAGGAGTAGTGCTAAGCAGGTACGATGATGGTACTGAATATAAATGCATGTCTGCATGCAAGTCGCGTGACTTTTGTCATTTGGGTCAGTCGACAATTTTTGGCGGTTGGATGAAGATCCTACGTCTCCTAACCCTTCTTCTTCCTTGTCTTTGATTCTTCCCATACAGAACACCGCACGGGCCGCCGGCCGGACCACCTGCCCCCACCGCCTATGTTCCTCTGCCACCCCCACCCCCACCCCGCCCCACCCGCGTCGAGTTTTCTTCGTTTGGTGAGGCCCCACCACCGCACCCCACAACCACCATCCCCACCCGAACCCCTTCCTTCGCATCGGTGAACTCCGGCGAGCTCTGAAAAATCGACTAACCCAACTTTGAAATTTAGTCTACTGTGATTTTACTAGTGTGGAATATAAAAGGTGAAAATGCTACCTCTTGAGCATGCGTTGGTTTTTCCCTTGAAGAGGAAAGGGTGATGCAACAAAGTAGCATAAGTATTTCCTTCAGTTTTTGAGAACCAAGGTATCAATCCAGTAGGAGGCTCCTCACAAGTCCCACGCGCCTACACAAACAAACAAGAACCTCACAACCAACGCGATAAATGGGTTGTCAATCCCTTCCCGGAAACTTGCAAAAGTGAGATCTGATAGAGATAATAAGATAAGATAAATATTTTTGGTATTTTTATGATATAGATTGGAAAGTAAAAGATGCAAATAAATGTAGAATGGAAAACTTATATGATAAAAGATAGACCCCGGGGCCATAGGTTTCACTAGTGGCTTCTCTCAAGATAGCATAAGTATTACGGTGGGTGAACAAATTACTGTCGAGCAATTGATAGAAAAGTGCATAGTTATGATCATGTATATAGGCATCACGTCCGTAACAAGTAGATCAAAACGATTCTGCGTCTACTACTATTACTCCACACATCGACTGACTCCTGCATGCATCTAGAGTATTAAGTTCATAAGAACAGAGTAACACATTAAGCAAGATGACATGATGTAGAGGCATAAACTCATCCAATATAATATAAACCCCATCTTTTTATCCTGGATGGCAACAATACAATACGTGCCTTGCTGCCCCTGCTGTCACTGGGAAAGGACACCGCAAGATTGAACCCAAAGCTAAGAACTTCTCCCATGGCAAGAAAGATCAATCTAGTAGGCCAAACCAAACTGATAATTCGAAGAGACTTGCAAAGATAACCAATCATACATAAAAGAATTCAGAGGAGATTCAAATATTTCTCATAGATAAATTTGATCATAAACCCACAATTCATCGGATCTCGACAAACACACCGTAAAAAGAGTTACATCGAATAGATCTCCAAGAAGAGGAAGGAGAACTTTGTATTGAGAATCAAAGAGAGAGAAGAAGCCATCTAGCTAATAACTATGGACCGGAAGGTCTGTGGTAAACTACTCACAACTCATCAGAGAGGCCTTGGTGGTGATGGAGAGGCCCTCCGTGGTCGATTCCCCCTCCGGCAGAACACCGGCGAAGGCTCCAAGATGGGATCTCGCGGTTACAGAAGGTTGCGGCGGTGGAATTAGGTTTTTGTGGTGCTCCTGGATGGTTTTGGGGTAGATAGATATATATATAGGAGGAAGAAGTAGGTCGGTGGATGCTCGAGGGGCCCATGAGGCAGGGGGCGCACCCACCCTTACTGGGCGCGCCGGCTACCCTCGTGACCGCCTTGCTTGTTGCTTGACGTCCACTCCAAGTCCGCTGATTTGCATTTGTTCCAAAAAGATCGCTCCCGAAGGTTTCATCACGTTTGGACTCTGTTTGATATTCCTTTTCTGCGAAACACTGAAATTGGGAAAAAACAGCAATTCGGGCTGGGCCTCTGGTTAGTAGGTTAGTCCCAAAAATGATATAAAACTGTAAAGTAAAGCCTATAAACATCCATAACAAGTAATATAATAGCATGGAACAATCAAAAATTATAGATACGTTGGAGACGTATCAGAAAACCATAAGCATTGTGTGATGCCCCCAATTTGACCATACACTAATCATACACGGAAATGTGTATGATCGAGATCAGGGACTCACGGGAAGTGTCGTGGAATTAACACGTCAGATGTCCTTAGTGTCAGGACTTAGTCACGAGGCCAACGCATCTATGTGGTAGCTTTAGAGGGGTTGATCGGGATGAGAGACGCAACACGCAAGACAAGGATTTAGACAGCTTCGGGCCCCGGGAAACATCATCCGGTAATAACCCTATATGCTATTTATGGCTAGGTCTCATTATGCTCATGAGAGGAGTCGCCGTAAGCCGGCTCCCCCTTTGTGTCTAGCCCTAGAGATTGTTCTTGTTGCCCTATCCCCCTTTGGGGAGCCCTGCCCCTCCATATATAAGTTAGAGGGGCGGGTTACATGTGGAGTCCAAATAGGATTAGGACTAGCCTATCTTGTACTACAAGCCGGATACAAGTCCGGGTCTTGATTCTTTGTAAGGGAGATATTCATCACACCTTTCCTCTTAAGCCAGCCTATCATAACGTAAGCCGGCCTTCTGGGCCTTGAGCCTCCTGGGCCCCCGGGTCTTGTCGCTCCTCTGATCCGCTTGCCAGGTCACCCATAAGTCGACAGGATCGGGCGGGTCACTTAGTGTGTCGTCCAGTCAGGGCGGGTCATTAGTGAGTCGCCAAGTCCGGCCGGGTTATACTTCCGACCGGGTTACACTGCGGGGTATATCCCCGACATTAGCCCCCAAGTTTAGCTTGGATTTACCCATGGTAAACTTATGCTGCAAAATAAACACAAGAACAAATTTTACAGGTTGTGCTCCGGGTTAAGAATTCTTGTAAACTGGCCCCTGAACATTCTTAAGTCCTTGTTATTTCCTTCTTCTAGAAAAATCCGGGTCAATAGACCAGCTTCACAATTAATTTTCTTGTAGAAAAAATATTGTAAACAAATAATCCATTTCAATCGGCTTCCAAAGCGCCGGCTTAAGAAATATTGGTCTTGAAATACTTATCTGATATTAAGCCGGTTTGAAAATATAGAACTTGCCGATCTATGATTTCCAAAATCACCGGGCTATAAAAACTGATAATTCCTGGTCATGATTGTTTCCAACGCTGGTTCATGATTGTTACCAATGCCGGTTCATGATTATTGATGACGCCAGGTTACGATTGTTGTAGACACCGGGTCATAATGATTAGTGATGCCGGGTCAATTTGGTTTGCTCAAAACTGAAATTTGGAAGATATTTCTCCCTTATATCCATATTACCTGTAGCCCCCAAGTGCCGGGTTGTCATGCTTGCAGCAACCTGGGACTTGAAATTGCCTTATGCTCATAAAAACTTCAACCAGTGTAGCCCCCAAGGGTCGGGTCATTATGCAATAATGAGCAGGGACTTTATAGATATAACCATGTAAACTTGAACAGCAATGTGTAGTCCCCCAAGGGCCGGCTTAGTAAGATAACACTGAGCTAGGACTTTATATATACTTCATTGAAAATAATATCATATGATGTAACCCTCACCATGGGGCTCGAACCCACGTCCATAAGGTTAAGAGCTTTGTACTCTACCAACTGAGTAGTGGACCTTTCAATATAACGGATTAAGACTTGTGTACCTTGAATTGTTGACAGGAGCAATTGGTAGCCCCCAAGGGCCGGCTCATTACGATGTGATGAGTCGGGTCTTCAATGAGGTGAGCAAAAATGACTTTGCATTAGCCCCCAAGTGTCATGGTGCATGCTTGCAGCGACATGAGACTTGCATATTTGATGTACCCTCAATTTGAATAATGTAGCCCCCAAGTGCCGGGTCGTAAGCTTGCAGCGACTCGGGACTATTCCTTCCATTGTAGAATAAATCATATCCATTAATAAAATAATAGCCATTGCGCTGAAGCGACTTTGAAGACCTCCATCATAATATTGGCTATTGATAACCATAATAAGAATCCAGCCATGTTTTGGCTATTAAAGATGAGAATAATATAATCTGGTATGAAAACCTCAATCATTCAATATCATCATGAAAATCCAGCCAGTTTTGGCAATTAAAGATGTAAATACCTCATCGGTTGGCAAGTAAATCCAGAGTTTAAATACCTGGCGGCTCTTGGCCGATGACGACTTAATGCGCATTCATTGTAAGCCGGAATTTTTGTAATCCGGTGGCCTATAGCCCTTGAGAAAATCAACAATTGATAACCCTTTTGAGACACCAATTTTAGTGATGAGCTTGGAATGAAGCATTTATATAAATCATAGTTCTGCAAATCCTGCACAGAGTTTAAACAACATACGCCCTGGCGACTTAACGTCAAAAGCCAGGGCGGTAACCACCCAAATGTAGTCTTATCCTGCACACAAGTAGATCACAAGATCCCTATGATCCTTTGAATGATACCTCCAGTTTATGTGACCCGAACAGTGAAGTTGATAACTCAACTCTGTAAAAGCCGGCACATAAGATATTTGTGACAACTCAAATACTTGTGATTGTATAAAAATAGATAAAAATTTTGAGGCTTCTGATTCGAATACGATCAGTAAACCGTTCCAGAGGGGTTAAGCTAAGATTTGAATACGATCATATAGCCCCCAGTGGCGTTGGCGATGCCGATCAAGTGGGTATCGACAGCGATGTTCTCTTTGGTTCGAATACGACCTATGTTTGAACAGGAAGCCCCCAAGTGACCTTAAGAGTTGTTAAACGACGCTGATTCGAATACGATCCACGTCGATTCCCAAAGGGGTTGAGCTATGATTTGGATACGATCAAGAAGCCCCCAAGTAGGTTCAGCAGTTTGCTAATCAAAAGGGTATCGACAGCTATGTTCTCTTTGGTTCGAATACGACCTATGTTTGAACAGGAAGCCCCCAAGTGACCGTATAAATTTTGGCATTGCGCCGATCAAGAGGGTACTGATGGCTATGCCCGATGAGCAGGAAGCCCCCAAGTGATCATAATAAGATAAGCCGTAAGGCAGGATACCCATGTTTGAACCGCGCATCATGGCAGCAAGTTCTTTTTAGCACCCTATAATCTTTCTGAGAACTCGAACTTGCGAGAGATTAATTCTTTCTGAACCGGAAGTTAAACCGGATTTGAAAGCTTCAAAAATTTGTGAGGGACAAATTTACCTTGAGACGGATTTCGAACCTGATTTGAGAGCTTCAGTGCTTTGTGGGAGAAAGATGTCTCTTGAGCCGGATTTTAAACCAGAGTCCTTATTTTGAGCCGGAAATCTTCTGACGGCTTTTAAATTTTCATCGATCTAGCAGTAATCTCCGGGGCCAGGTTATTTTCCCTTCAATGATCTTGAATTTATTGAAACCGGCTAATTTTGCCGAGTCATATCATTGTAGCCCCCGAGTCTCAAGACGACTTGAGGAGTTGGCTTGAGATTCTCCATAATTAACCGTGATATAGACCGGCTTGACTCCTGCACGGGACAACTTGCAAACCAAAGTAATTGCTCTTTTGAAGAAAATAATATGTAATATAAAATATATTGGATGGATTTCACCTGATATGTTAGGCTAGTGATTTATCCACAGAAGGTTGAGGTGATTGCGGCAGGTTATAAATGATCCCGTATGAGCCGTGTCAGCAACTCGGCCAATGGTTCCTTCCAACTGGTTGTTTGAAGTTAACCAAACCGTAGTGCCGGCGACTTGTGCACTTATCCATTGAGCCATCCAGTGCAGACGTCGGTTGATAATATATGATAATTTGCCTCCAATTTGTTGCAAGAGAAACCGGGCTTCCCAAGTAGTGACTTGCTCATACTCAATAAATAGCTCATCCGGAAAAATGCGGCCCGGTGTGTTGATGTAGACCAGGCAGCAAGAGACGGACCGTAAAAATGACCACAACATCAAAGGCGGCTCAGACAGATGAATCAACCGCGGTGCTGTAAACCGGTTCAGGCGGGTAAGTTGTCCTCCTTGTTGTAAGCCGGCATGGTCATAAGAGAAGGCCACGGCGTTGTAAGCCGGTGCGGTCGCGAGAGACGGCCACGGTGTTGTAAGCTGGCGCGGTCGCGAGAGACGGCTATGCCGTTGTAAGCCGGTGCGGGAGTCCATTGATTAACGACGACCACCTGTGCCAAAAGATGTTGGTGTGTCTCCACCTCCGCGGTATAATATCACTTTTTGTCATAAATAATTGCCCTGCATAACCAATATTGCAGACCAAGGCAAAGATAAACTTGTTTTTAAAAAAAAACAAACTTGGTGAAACCGAAAATAATCACCTGATTTGTTTAGGCCGAAAATAATCCACCATGAAATTTATGATCCCTAGGTGAAAGCGAAATCCCTCAAGGGTGAATCGGCCGCGGGAACAAACCAATAAACCGGCCATGGCGTTTGTAAGCCGGCGCGGACGAGCAAGCTGTCACCCACGTTGTAAGCCGGTGAGGACGCGTGAACCGGTCGCGAGGGCGGACGGGCGAGTCATGTGTGGCGTTGTAAGGTGGTGCTGACGGGCGAGCCGGTCGGCGCGTTGACATAAACCGGACCGCATGGGCGATGGTTGTATATAACAACACTATAGGCAGAGTAGTTGTTTTCAAAAAATTAATAAATATTGATAAAAGTAAACTGGATGGACATCACCTGGTATTTTTTGCCGGATGCTGGCGCCGGATAATGCATAGTGCTGCTTTTGTTTTTTGACAAAAGAGTTAATTGGTTCTGTGTCTTCTAGTGCCTCAGCTCTCCACATAACCCGGTCGGCACTTTTTGAGCCGGAATTTTTGGAACCAGAACTTCTTGATCATCCGGCCGGAACCTTTGATAACCCGAAACTTTTTTACCGGAACCTCTTGATAATCCGGCCGGAATTTTTGATAATCCGGAACTTTTATACCGGAACCTCTTGATAATCTGGCTGAAACTTTTGATAATCCGGAACTTTTGAACCGGAACCTCTTGATAATCCGGCCGGAACTTTTGATAATCCAGAACTTTTGAGCCGGAACGTCTTGATAATCCGGCCGGAACTTTTTGATAATTCGGAACTTTTCTGTAGCCTAAGTCGGAACTCTTTGATGACTCGGACGGAACCTTTCGGCGATTCGGCTGGAACCCCTCAGTGATTTGGACCGAACTTTTCGTCGAGGCGATTGGAACTCTTTGGTGATTCAGACGGAACCTTTCGTTGAGGCGGTCGGAACCTTTCGCCGATTCAGACGGAACCTTTCATCGAGGCGGTCGGAACTTTTCGCCGATTCAGACGAAACCTTTCGTCGAGGCGGTCGGAACTTTTTCGGCGATTTAGATAGAACCTTTCGTCAAGGCGGTCGGAACTTTTTCGGTGAGCCAACTGGAACTCTCCGATAAGTCAACCGGACCTTCTTCAATAAGCTGGGCGGAGCTTCTCGATCCCTGGGATAGCGCCCTTCAAGAACTCAACACCACCGTGCGCGAGCCCCATGGTGGGCGCCAACTGTCGTGGAATTAACACGTCAGATGTCCTTAGTGTCAGGACTTAGTCGCGAGGCCAACGCATCTATGTGGTAGCTTGAGAGGGGTTGATCGGGACGAGAGACGCAACACGCAAGCCAAGGATTTAGACAGCTTCGGGCCCTGGGAAACATCATCCGGTAATAACCCTACATGCTGTTTGTGGCTAGGTCTCATTATGCTCATGAGAGGAGTCGCCGTAAGCCGGCTCCCCCTTTGTGTCTAGCCCTAGAGATTGTTCTTGTTGCACTGTCCCCCTTTGGGGAGCCCTGCCCCTCCTTATGTAAGTTAGAGGGGCGGGTTACATGTAGAGTCCAAATAGGATTAGGACTAGCCTATCTTGTACTACAAGCCGGATACAAGTCCGGGTCTTGATTCCTTGTAAGGGAGATATTCCTCACACCTTTCCTCTTAAGCCGGCCTATCATAACGTAAGACGGCCTTCTGGGCCTTGAGCCTCCTAGGCCCCCGGGTCTTGTCGCTCCTCTGATCCGCTTGCCAGGTCACCCATAAGTCGCCAGGATCGGGCGGGTCACTTAGTGTGTCGTCTAGTCAGGGCGGGTCATTAGTGAGTCACCAAGTCTGGTCGGGTTATACTTCCGACCGGGGTACACCGCGGGGTATATCCCCGATAGGAAGATATCACAACACAACTCTAGACACAAATAAAATAATACAAGTTTTATATTACAAGCCAGGGGCCTCGAGGGCTCGAATACAAGCTCGATAAACAAGAGAGTCAGCGGAAGTAACAATATCTGAGTGCAGACATAAGTTAAACAAGAATGCCTTAAGAAGGCTAGCACAAACATCAATGATCGAAGAGGCAAGGCCTCCTGCCTGGGACCTCCTATCTACTCCTGGTCGTCGTCGGTCTCCATGTAGTAGCATCCATCGGCGGTGGCATCTGGCTCCAGGGATCCATCATCTGGTTGCATCAACCAGAAAGAAGAAAGAAGGGGGAAAAGGGGGTAGCAAAGCAACTGTGAGTACTCATCCAAAGTACTCGCAAGCATCAGAGCTATACTAAGTATACATTGCTATCAAATGGAAAGGTTGTATCTGTGGACTAAATCATGGAATGCCAGAATAGAGGGGAAGGCCTAGCCTATCAAAGACTAGCATCTTCATGCAGCTCCAAGCATCTTGCAGCATGTAGAAGAGTAAAGAGTAGCAGTTTATATTTAACAAACATGTAGTAACATCAACGCCCAGAGATCCCTCCTCGACTCCCTACGAGAAAACAATCCCGGAGCCACATATCCATCACATATCTCAAGTATCCATTTCTAGTTATATAAGATCAGGATAAAAGTCTGAACGTCCATTACCGTGGACACGGTATTCGAATATATAACTTCCCTGTAGGGGTGCACCATGTTACCCAACACGCTCGATCACTCTGGCCGGACACACCTTTCTAGGGTCAATGCTCGACCTCGGAAGATCAACACGTCGCAGCCCTACCTAGGCTCGGCAGAGAGGTCCCCATCGGTCTATGTCCGAAGCGCTCCGGGGTCTTGGGCCCATCGCCCGCAGCACTCTAGGTCGTTGCGCGCAGGGTGAATACCAGCACCGCCTCGGACGGCCAGCATGATCCGACCGTGCCACACTGCTGAACTGGACGTCTGACAAAGCTTCGGCTGATACTGCGACGTCGAGGCCGATATCTATTCTCGCATGGTGGTTAGTGCGTAAAGGCCAGAGGCCAACTCAGAACAAATACCAAAACCTGTTAGTGCATTGGGGGCTCGCGAAAACGAGCAGAGACTCACGATAAGGTGAGCCCGTTGCCCCGTCTCGTGGACTTACGACAAGGGCCCAGACTGCCCAGCCGTGCCATGTGGAAAACTCGCGGGTGCTCTATGGGCCCGCCTGACTTTCACATCAACTCGCGGGTACCCCTCAGGGCCGACCCGACTTCAAGAATGGTCTCAAGTAAGTCAAGGTAACTGTGTGTCCAGACATCAAGGGGAAAACCCGAGGAATCACCCCCGGTGGATTCCACTCAACATAGTCATCAAGGTGAACGTAAGAGGGACCACCCTCGAGGTTCACACTTGAGGCGTTGAATGACAGAGTCGTATTGGGAATGGTGAAAGAGGAAATCACCCTCGATGACCACGACTGAATAGCTACACTACAGAATTATCATCAGGAGTGCATTATGAGGGATCACCCTCGGCACTCGATAGTAGCTCTGTAGAGTCGAGAAACTAAAGGGGCGTGATGTGATGTGAGGTGTCAGGCTCTGGTCATCGATCATGTCGATCGAGGCGCGAAGATGAAGCAGGGGCAACAAGGACAAGTGGGGGTCCCTGATGGATCACTAGCCAACCTATACTAAGCAGTTTAGGATAAGCAGGTAGGTAACAATAGCAGGTACAAAAGCAGGCTATGCATCAGAATAGGAGCAAACAATAACAAGCATGAGAGTATAGAATGGGCGATATCGGGATGATCAAAGGGGGGGGGGCTTGCCTGGTTGCTCAGACAAGAAGGAGGGTCGTCGTCGACATAGTCAATCACAGGGGCATCAGCAACAGTCTCGAGGTCTACCGGAGAGAAGAGGGGGAAGAAACAGTAAATACACACAAACATATGCATAACATGACAATAAGCGGGGCTAGAAGTGTTCTAACGCAGCGCTGGGCGATACTGGCGAAGGGGGAAAACAATCGGGAAAGTTTTCCCGGTTCCGGACGTGTGTCAAACAGATGAACCGGAGGGGAAACGTTCAACGTTTTCTATGCTAGGGACGTGTGGCGGGCAAACAGACCGCGTATTCAGATTCATCTCGTCGTTTTGAGCAACTTTCATGTAGAAAAGTTTTTCATCCGAGCTATGGTTTATTTTATATGAATTTTCAAAGATTAAAATATTTTCTGGAATTATGATTAATCCGAAATTAAATAACTAAAAAGCTATGGGTACACAGAAGTGTACCCAGCAACATGCACATGCAGCTGACAGCAGGGTCCAGAGCATGCTGAGTCAGCATGGTCAACAGTCAATATTGACTGGGTTGTGTGGTCAAAAGGGACAATGGGGCCCATTTGTCATTGACTGTTTTAACAAACTAATAGATTTAACCAACTGACTAGGTAAGTAGGCTAATTAAGCAGGTTAATTAACTTAATTAATTACATTAATAATTAGTTAATTAATAACTTTAATTATTTATTTATAATATTATAATTATTTTAAATGTTCCAGGGGCGTGGGGCCCCGGTGTCATAGACCCTAGTGGCTTAGCGGGCGACAGGTGCGGGCGCACGGGTGCGGGCGTGCGTGCCCGAGGCCACCAGTGGCGAGGAGAACTCGTGCGCCCCGGAGGGCATGCGCCGGCAGCCATGGCACGGCCGGTCGGAGCCGCGAGGACTGGGGCGGCGGGGCGCGAGGCCTGGCTGGCGTGGCCAGGGACGCGCGGTTCGGCGGCCACGCGCGACGCGGGCGGCAAACAAGGGCAGGGCGGCACGACCAGGCGGATCAGGGCGCGGCGACCGC
>NC_041385.1:614610774-614669317 GCF_002162155.2 Triticum dicoccoides
CGTCGGAGCGGCGCCAGTGGCAGCGGCCTCAGGAGCTGGGGGGGGTTCGATCCCCCTCCAGATCGGATCAGGAGAGGGGGAGAGGAGAGACCGAGAGAGAGGGGATCGTGGGGAGCGAGTGGGGTGGATAGGGGTTAGGGTTCGGTCGATGGTGGGAGGTTATGCGGGGAGAGGTGGGCCGGCCGGGGTGGGCTGCCGACTGACCGGCCAGTTGGCTAGCTGGGCCGGATGGCCCGGGAGGGGGGGGGGTTCATTTCCTTTATATATATATATATATCTTCGGTTATCCATTTTAGCTACTGTTCCTATTAAATTATAAAACTAAATGGGTTTTGTTTGATATGAGACTTGTCACATAAATCAACCACATTCCTATTTAGGAGTCACAAAAAGTTTGAGGCCAAAAGGAATTGTCTAACTTTTTAGAAATCGAAAAGGCAAATTTAAATGCTCCTTGACCACTAAATAATTTCCAGGGGCACTGTGGGAATCCAAAAGAGGTTGTTTCCAACATGAAAAATATCCAAGGATTATTTGCCACACATTGAACATTTTTATTTGCATGTTTGACAAATTTGAATTTTGACTTTAAATTTGAGTTTGAATATGAACAATGATTTGGATCAAGTGAGGATTAGCAACAGTAATGTGATGACATGGCACCATTAACGAAGGATTACTGTAGCTTGATTATCCAGGCGTCACAATTCTCCTCCACTACAAGAAATCTCGTCCCGAGATTTAAGTGGTGAAGTAAGGGGGAAAGACTCGAAAAGGACAGAGCTCATCACAAGATAGGTACCTGAGGGCTATCTCACTGAACGTGGCATAGAGGCATCTCTCGAGTTGAAATTTAAGAAAGTCATCGAGGCCAAGGTAAGGAGGTGCAATAAGAAGCTTTAACCGGGTAGCCAATCATTTGTTGCCTGAAACAGAGAGTGAAAGGGGTTCGGAGCAATGGGAATAAGCATTGAGTCTGATACCAAAACAGATCACAAGGAAGGTGGCTCGTGAATTACATACGAAACCAAGCGTAAGGAACAATTTTAGAAGACTGAGATGTACAGGAGAGTCAGGTTTCGATCCCGTGGAACTGTGGGTTATGGGCCCACCATGTGGGTTAAAAGCAAGAAGGCGTTACATTTTGCACGGTCGTGATAGCAAGGCAGGTCAGAGGACAACCTGTCAATTATGTTGGCAACCACGTTGGTACCAAGGGCGAGGGACGAAGAGAACCATTTTCGTGCTCATTAAGACGAGGCGGACCAATAGGCAATGTTCTCGTCCATCGGTGGCTATCGGAATGTCATCAACAATAGTAACAAGGTCTTACTGACAGAGTTTGTACACAGAGGTGTTAACATAAGTAGCAAGTTATCACTGCTCAGATATATTAGTTTATAAGAAAGGTTAACAAAACAATCGAAGGGAAATGTGTAGACTCGAATTAGTTACCGGTGTTCTCGAGTGTCTAACAACTTAGAACCCGTGGAAAATTGGAATCGGCGAGAAATACTGGTTGATGAAGAACTCATAAGAGGTTATGTAGTTCCGTGATAATCTCGAGATACGAGAGGGTAATACTCGAGAGTATAGCAGAATAGAGGTTGGACGGGTGAAATGATCTACAGAAGACAAGTACTTCCACTTGTCCGGGAAATGAAATCAAAGAAGAACAATCATGGTTGGAACCACGGTTGTCAAGGTGCAAACATAGATACAAGACAAACTTATCACATGAGGATTATTACTATGACAAGAAGCTTCCATGATAGGATCTACATCGTGTCCATGGGCATGAACACAAAGTTCAAGGTCGACTCCCACTTTTCCAATGCATAAATTTTCATTCACTTCTCAATTTCGACAAAGCCGTAGTGTTCAGATTTTATCTAGCATAACACTAGTAGAGTATGACCCGTAGAAGTTTCCGGGTTCACACAGATTGTGGAAGGCATAGGTTCAACCCATCGGGGCATCTTAGGAACACATACCACAAAGTTTAGGAATAAATAACTCAAGCTCAGAAACAAAGCATGGTTGACAAAGGCAGGGGATACAGTTTACCAAAGGCATTATGTATCCGAGGAAGCTCACAATGTTAAGGCATGTAGGATCAGAAGTATGTCTAGAGGGGGGGGGGGTGATTAGACTACTTGACCAATTAAAAGCTTAACCTTTTCCTAATTTTAGTCTTTCGCAGATTTTAGCTATCTTAGCATAAGTCAAGCAATCTTCACACAATTCAAGCAAGCATGCAAAGAGTATATGAGCAGCGGAAAGTAAAGCATGCAACTTGCAAGAATGTAAAGGGAAGGGTTTGGAGAATTCAAACGCAATTGGAGACACGGATGTTTTTGTCGTGGTTCCGATAGGTGGTGCTATCGTACATCCACGTTGATGGAGACTTCAACCCACGAAGGGTAACGGTTGCGCCATTCCACGGAGGGCTCCACCCACGAAGGGTCCATGAAGAAGCAACCTTGTCTATCCCACCATGGCCGTTGCCCATGAAGGACTTGCCTCACTAGCAGTAGATCTTCACGAAGTAGGCGATCTCCTTGCCCTTACAAACTCCTTGGTTCAACTCCACAATCTTGTCGGAGGCTCCCAAGTGACACCTAGCCAATCTAGGAGACACCACTCTCCAAGAAGTAACAAATGGTGTGTTGATGATGAACTCCTTGCTCCTGTGCTTCAAATGATAGTCTCCCCAACACTCAACTCTCTCTCACAGGATTTGGATTTGGTGGAAAGAAGATTTGAGTGGAAAGCAACTTGGGGAAGGCTAGAGATCAAGATTCATATGGTAGGAATGGAATATCTTGGCCTCAACACATGAGTAGGTGGTTCTCTATCAGAAATGGTAAGTTGGAAGTGTAGGTTTGTTCTGATGGCTCTCTCCACGAATGAAGAGGAGCTGGAGGGGTATATATAGCCTCCACACAAAATCTAACCGTTACACACAATTTACCAATCTCGGTGGGACCGAATCAACAAACTCGGACAGACCGATTTAGTAAACCTAGTGACCATTAGGATTTTTGGTGGGACCGACATGCAACTCGGTACCGATATGGCTAGGGTTAGGGCATAACGTAATCTTGGTGAGACCGATTACACAAACTCGGTGAGACCGATTTTGGTAATAAGCTACCCAGAGAGTTGGTCAGGTAAACTCGGTGGGACCGGTTCGCTCATTTCGGTGGGACCGGAACGTTACGAAGAGGAAACAGAGAGTTTACATTGCAATCTCGGTGGGACCGATCGCTCACTTCGGTTAGACCGAAACATTACGAAGGGAAACAGAGAGATTACAATCCCATCTCGGTGAGACCGAGATCCCTATCGGTGAGACCGATTTGCCTAGGGTTTGTGGCAGTGGCTATGACATCTAACTCGGTGGCGCCGGATAGAAAGAATCGGTGGGGCCGAGTTTGACTTTAGGTTTAGGTCATGTGTGGATATGAGAAAGTAGTTGAGGGTTTTTGGAGCATATCACTAAGCACTGTGGAGCAAGAAACTCATTAAGCAACACCTCATCCCTACTTGATAGTATTGGTTTTTCCTATAGACTCAATGTGATCTTGGATCACTAAAATATAAAATGTAGAGTCTTGAGCTTTTGAGCTTGAGCCAATCCTTTTATCTTTAAAATTTTGAGGGATCCACTTTCCTCATCCGTGCCATGCCATTCATTGAGCTTTTCCTGAAATGTTTGTCTTGGAATGATGTTAGCTCAATGAGCTATATGTTGTTAGGAATTACCAAAACCACCTAGGGATAGTTGCACTTTCAATCTCCCCCTTTTTGGTAATTGATGACTAACATATAGATTAAAGCTTCGACAAATGATAATAAGATTGAAAAACATCGTCGCTTTGAGAAGTATGTGATAAGCAAGAGCTCCCCCTAAATTTGTGCATAGTTTAAGATTTGCTTTGGACTGAAAATGCACAAGGAGTTAGGCTCATGGGTTACTCTCTCATGTCACATACATCTTGGTGGAGCGCTCAAAATATTAAAGATTGAATACATGCAGTCATCACCAAGCAAAGTGAATGATCATATAAAGATAAATGGAATATTGTCATCTAACAAGCATTAAGGTAGCATATGATCAAACACATGATCATCATTGTATCACACAGACAATAAAGTAGTATCTCAAGCAAGCAAAAGCAAATAAAGTTCAACCACAAAGACAAGAGAGAACAAAAGCAAACTCTCTCTCTCTCGAAGCCTATGATCTATACATTTTTCTCCCCCTTTGGCAATAAGTTACCAAAAAGTTCCTAGAAAATGCATAGTACTATTTCTTCTCTCAGGCTTGGTCTTGATGTGGTGGTGTAGATATGACTCCAAGGACGAAGGCTTCAGTTGATGTGGATGGAGATGGAGGAGTAGGTGCTGGAGCTGGTTGCACTGGAGCTATAGCTGGTGCAGATGAAGTGGCTCTGGTGTCTGTCACTGGCTCTGCAACTGATCTCTGAGCTCTAGGCACTCTGGCAAATGCATCAGTGGTTGTCTTGCCCTTCCTTTCCTGCATATCATCCTGAAGCTGCTCCACGATAGACTGGATCTGAGTTACTTTCACATCTAAGTCATAGAACTTTTGTTCCATGATTCTTTCCAGGCTCTCCTGGTTTTGAGTTAGGGTGGCCAACCCTTTCTCAATCCTCAGAGTTGATGCTATTAAGTAACCAAGCTGGTCCTACTTGCTCTTCAGAAAGTACTCAGATGCCTCTTCAATGGTTGGCATCTTGGCAGCCTTCTCCTTCTTTGGCTTCTCCTTCTTCTCTTGTGCTTGCACTAAAGATGGTTCATTCTCATTCATGACTACTTGGTTGTCCTCAAAATCTGGATAGATAGCAAAGTGTTCCTTGTCCAACAAGTATGTGCCTGTGCCCATCTTAGAGTTGATCAGCTCCTGGATCTGTGGGGCATACCCACAGCTTCTCTTCTGGTCTGCTGTTGTCCTCTTGATAGTCTCAACTATGAGGCTCATGACCTTGAACTTTTGAGGCACATCAAATATGTGTAGCAAGTTTATTACATGGCCTCTGATCATGTTGTGGTCACCTGACTTGGGCAAGATAGTGTGCCTAAGGATCCAGTTGATCGTTGGCAGTCCTGATGGAAGATAATGTACAAATCCAAACTTATGAGTTTCAAGAGCTTTATCTGGGATCTCTTTGTACATGTGTGACATAGAATTATGATCCATCTTCTTCTTGGAGTAGACATCCAAGTCATCTTCTTTCTCCTCTGGTGCATTGATCAGTTTGGCCCATTCTTCAATCGTGGACTGGTACCTTGTACCTTCAGACATCCAGACTATTCTGCCATCAGGATAAAAGTGAGCTGTGGAGTAGAATTGCATTACGAGTTCATCATTCCACTTAGTGAACTTCTGTCCAACAAAGTCATCAACTCCACAAGCCTTAAAGCTGTCAAACACACCTGGGTAGTGTTCCTCATTCTCCTTCATGTATTTCCAGTCCACCCACCTCATATCACAAACTATGGGTTTCTTGTCCAGCAGCACAGTCTCATAGAAATCCTGCTGTTCCTTGGTGTGAAACCTGTAGTCAACAACAGTCCTTTTCCTAATTGCATAAGGATCAGACAATCTCCACTGCTTGAGCCCTGCATCCTTCCTCAGCTTCATGTTCTCAGCCACTGGATGAGCATCATTGTGGTCTGGAATCTTAGGCTTCAGCTTTCTCAGAACTTGTCCTTCATCTTCTTCTTCTTCAGCAACTTCAGGCACTGGGGCCTTGTTCATCTCAGCAGCTGGTATGCTCCTGGTATTCCTCTTAGGTGCAGTCTTTGACTTGGAGGCAGCTTTGGGTGCTTATTTGGGCTTTGATGATGCAGCCCCTGACCTAATAGCATCACCCATAAGCTTTTG
Source organism: Triticum dicoccoides (assembly GCF_002162155.2). Classification (NCBI taxonomy): domain Eukaryota; kingdom Viridiplantae; phylum Streptophyta; class Magnoliopsida; order Poales; family Poaceae; genus Triticum; species Triticum dicoccoides. Next base: position 614,616,689 of record NC_041385.1, read on the forward strand.
TGCCTTGGGTGCTGGAGCAGCAACCTCTTCTTCCTCTTCCTCTTCCATCATGGAAGGTTGTCCAACAACTCTGGCCATGGTCTTCTTGACCCTTTCCTTCCTCTTCTTCCCTTCTACAGCAGCCTCTTTGGGATCAGATTTCTCAGGTTCTTGAGTTGAAGCTCTGACTTTCAGCATAGGTGTCCTCTTGGCAGGGACCTTCCTGTTTAGTCCTGGCTTGGTGGCTGCAGCTGATCCATATTCCTTCTTGAACACTATCTTCTTGGAAGTGGCCTCATCCTCTTCTGCCACATAGTCTTCATCCTCAGAGTCTGAGGTTCTCTTTCTTCTGGCCCTTGTGACAGCTTTAGGCAAGTTGCTTGGGGTGCTCCTGCTGCCCTCATCTGAGGAACTAGAGGGACTAGTGCCCTCACTCATATGAACCTGCTCCTCTTCCCTGTTCTGGCTGTCACTCTGGTCTGACATGCTGCAAGCTCTAACTGCTGACCCTGTGAATAGATGTACATGAGATAGAATGGATGAGCATCACAAAATGCAGAGGTTTTTGCAAAAGAATGATTCAAAAACTTAGTTTTAGTTTTCCACAGAAAGCATTTCAGATCAACCGATTTGTAAACTCGGTGATACCAAAGCATATTTTGGAACCTAAACTAGTGAACTCGGTCAGACCGAGTCACAGTTTGGTGGCACCGAGACTGCTAGGGTTTCACAGAGTTCTGAAGTCGGTCACACCAATTTGCAATTCTCGGTCAGACCGAGAATCACTTGTGCAACGGCCTTAGCCAAATCGGTGGAACCAAGTTTTTCAACTCAGTGGGTCCGAGATGATTTCGGCGGAAACCTAACCCTAAATTTTCAATTCACATCTAATCTATGGATTGTTTTGACTGGATAGAATCGTTTCAATCATGGCAAGAATCATGATGAACACAATGCGCTAGGAATCGGATGGGGATAGCACTGTGATCGAGTCCATACCCTAGTTTGGCGATGAACTCGCTACGGCGGCAACGGCGGGGTTGAATTCCGTTGACGGCGGCGGAGACCAGCGACTGGAGGCGGCTGGCGACGAAGTCGATGATCCGAAGACCCTGGAGGCAGAGCGAGCTATGCGCGAGCGAAGGGGTTTGGAGAAAGTTTCCAAATTTTTGCCCATGAGTATATATAGCCCGACCCTGTCGATGTGACCGAGTGGAACAACTCGGTGGCACCAAGATTCATAACTGTTAACAGTTACAGCAACTCGATGAGAACGAAAAGTTCAAATCGGCTGCACCGAGATTGAAAACCTAGATCGACTTAGTGATCTCGGTATGACCGAAATGGAAGAATCGGTCAGACCGAAACACACAAAGAAGTTTTGGAAGTTTAAGTCTATGACGAATCGGGGACTCCGAGTGCTCCTCACACAGAGTGGTTCGAATCTGACTTGATCAAATTTTGTGATGTAGCATGAATAGAGTTTGAGACAAGAAAATCATAGATATCTACAGAAGGTTCTTAGGCATTCTTGTTCATCCACTTGGCAAAAGAAAAAGAAGCCAATCAATCAAAGCAACAAGTGGATGTCCTCGAATGAGTTAAATATGCAACCAACATGCTCACACAATAAAATGGCAAATGAAATATGTGGCAAAGCATGCACAACCAATTATAGCATCTATCAAACAATTGGCGATGACTAGGTCATCTATATATGAGTATATTGACTTAGGAGTCAAATGAGAACATTTGATCATAGGTCATACTCATCGTTTAAGTTTAAGTGGGGTTACCACTTTTACATAATGCATTGATGTGTTCACACCATTAGAGTTGCTTTGACTCAATTCTTAGAGTTAAGCTCCCCCTAGATGTGAGATCCCCCCTAAGAGGGATGAACTAACCTTGGGTTTTGTCGATGATGACTTCATGTAGGTGTTGAAGATGTGGATGCTCAATGTTGATGAAGATCATTTGGAGCAGTCCTTTGGAGTGAGTTGCACTTTCAATACCTACACGGGTTAGTCCCACAAGGAACAAACAAGTATATCCATAGACATAGAGTGATGCACACACAAGATGATGTCCATGAAAGCATTAGTTTACCTTGTCCCTTGCCTTACCAACATGAGGGTTTGTGACTCCTTGAACTAGTGCAAGATGTGGAAGTTGATTGCACTTGTTGTTGCCAAAAAGATACGAGTGAAGTATGTTGGCGGAGTCACCCTCAAGAACTCTCTAGTTCTTCTTCTTCGGGATCCACATCATCTTGATGGGAATCCTTGGAGTTGTAGTCATACTTGACGAAGTTGAACTTGACGTAGTCTTGGGAACCCACTTGACCAAGGCCTTAGGAGCTTCTTCAAATGCATCAATCTCCTTTTGAAGCTTGTCCTTGCCTTTTTGCTTGTGGTCTTGTGGTGGAAGATTATCTTGAGCTTGTGTCCCCTTGAAGGAAGTAGGATCATACTTCTCTTGTTGAGGAAAAAACTTCGTCTTGGGGTATTGATCTTCTTCCAAATCAACTCCATTGGTATTGAACTTTCATTCAAAACCAACACCTTGATTCTTCCGGTGCCTTCCTTGCTTGCGTACAATTTCCTCGAATTGCTTACTCCCGGCAAGGCTCTTGTAAACACCTTTCTCTATAATTCCCTTCAATAAGCTATTTTCTTGCTCAAGTGTAACTTGTCTAAGAGAATCATTAGTGGAATCAAGAGAACTACTAGAAGCAACAATATTGGATTTAGCATGATTATTGTTACTACTAGAGGAAGAATCCTTCTTGTTTTTGTTACTAGACTTGACTTGAGGCATGTAAGTAGATAAGAGTAAACGCTTGGCAATGTAAGAAGAACTTTTCTTGCGAAGATCATCATTGATTGCTTTTAAGAACTCATGCTCTTGCTCAAGATTGAGCTTTTCAAAGCGTAACTTCTCATGAGTCCTCAAAAGTTCTCGATGATCCCCTAAGATAGTTTCATTAGCTAATTTAAGAGTGTTTAGCTCTTTAGTTAGGAGCTCAATTTTCTCCTTATCATCGTCATTCGTTTTATCTTTATTAGCATGATTAATTGACGTTTCATCATAGTATTCATCACTAGAGTTGTCAATAAGTAAATCATCATCACCTAACAAGTCATCTTCATCACTATTGAAATCAACATACTCAGGGTGTGTTACCTTTGGGCCTTTAGCCATGAAGCATCTTCCAATTCCTTCATTTGGTGAATCAAATATGTCGTAGGAGTTGGTTGACACAAGTGCTAGACCGGCAACACCTTCATCTTGAGTATGTTCGGAGTCGGAGTGATAGCTTCTCTCAGAGTGATGTTCAGAGTCGGAACCGGATACCCATTCACCAACATGAGCTTGATGTCTTCGTTTTGTGTATCTCTTTGATGACTTGTCCTTCCTTTCCGAATCCTTGCTTCTCTGGGATGTTCTTCGTTCATAACGATCATCTCTACTCCTCCTCTCTCTTGGCGGTGATTCTTCTCTTCTACTTCTTCTTTTGGGAGAATCTTCTCTTCTTTTGCAGGGAGCCGTACACTCGTTGGAATAGTGTCCAGGTCTCCCACAATTGTAGCAATTGCGCTCTCGACTGGAAGATCTTTTGTCATTGTAGGACCTTGACTTGGAGCTTCTCTCTTTGCTTCTACTCTTCTAGAATTTGTTGAAGTTCTTCACCATTAACCTCAAATCTTCATTGAAGGTTTGCCTCTCACTTGATGATGTAGGGGCTTCACATGAGGCTTTGTAAGCACCACTTGACTTGTTGTGAAGATCCTCCTTATCCTTGAGTGACATCTCATGAGCAACAATTCTTCCAATGACTTCCGTTGGCTTGAGATTCTTGTAATTGGGCATCATTTGGATCAATGTGCACACGGTATCATATTTTCCATCCAATGCTCTTAGGATCTTCTTGATGATGAATTTGTCGGTCATCTCTTCACTTCCTAAGCCCGCAATCTCATTTGTGATAAGAGCAAGCCTAGAGTACATTTCAGCGACACCTTCACCATCCTTCATTTTGAACTTGTCAAGTTGACTTTGGAGCACATCCAACTTGGATTCCTTGACGGAGTCAGTACCTTCATGTATATCAATCAAAGTATCCCAAATTTCCTTTGCATTTTCAAGACGGCTGATTTTGTTGAATTCTTCGGGGCACAATCCATTGAAGAGGATATCACAAGCTTGAGCGTTGTATTGCAGCATCTTCAATTCTTCCGTGCTAGCTTCACGATTTGGTTCCCTTCCATCAAAGAATTCACCTTGCAAGCCAATACATACAATAGCCCAAACGGCGGGGTTATGTCCGAGAATATGCATTTTCGTCTTATGCTTCCAACTAGCAAAATTAGTACCATCAAAGTAAGGACCTCTACGGTGATAATTTCCCTCGCTAGACGCCATACTCTCCTAGGTTGTGAAACCAAGGATATGACCACCAAAAGCTATGGAAATCAAAGCAAATGGAGACCAAAGCTCTGATACCACTTCTAGGACCGGAAGTATGTCTAGATGGGGGGTGATTAGACTACTTGACCAATTAAAAATTTAACGTTTTCCCAATTTTAGTCTTTGGCAGATTTTAGCTATCTTAGCATAAGTCAAGCAATCTTCACACAATTCAAGCAAGCATGCAAAGAGTATATGAGCAGCGGAAAGTAAAGCATGCAACTTGCAAGAATGTAAAGGGAAGGGTTTGGAGAATTCAAACGCAATTGGAGACACGGATGTTTTCTCGTGGTTCTGATAGGTGGTGCTATCGTACATCCACGTTGATGGAGACTTCAACCCACGAAGGGTAACGGTTGCACGAGTCCACAGAGGGCTCCACCCACGAAGGGTCCATGAAGAAGCAACCTTGTATATCCCACCATGGCCGTCGCCCACGAAGGACTTGCCTCACTAGTGGTAGATCTTCACGAAGTAGGCGATCTCCTTGCCCTTACAAACTCCTTGGTTCAACTCCACAATCTTGTCGGAGGCTCCCAAGTGACACCTAGCCAATCTAGGAGACACCACTCTCCAAGAAGTAACAAATGGTGTGTTGATGATGAACTCCTTGCTCTTGTGCTTCAAATAATAGTCTCCCCAACACGCAACTCTCTCTCACAGGATTTGGATTTGGTGGAAACAAGATTTGAGTGGAAAGCAACTTGGGGAAGGCTAGAGATCAAGATTCATATGGTAGGAATGGAATATCTTGGCCTCAACACATGAGTAGGTGGTTGTCGGTGTCAAAACCGGCGGATCTCGGGTAGGGGGTCCCGAACTGTGCGTCTAGGCGGATGGTAACAGGAGACGAGGGACACGATGTTTTTACCCAGGTTCGGGCCCTCTTGATGGAGGTAAAACCCTACGTCCTGCTTGATTAGTATTCATGATGTGGGTTACAAGAGTAGATCTACCACGAGATCAAGGAGGCTAAACCCTAGAAGCTATCCTATGGTATGATTGTTGTTCGTCCTATGGACTAAAGCCATCCGGTTTATATAGACACCGGAGAGGGCTAGGGTTACACAGAGTCGGTTACAATGGTAGGAGATCTACATATCCGTATCGTCAAGCTTGCCTTCCACGCCAAGGAAAGTCCCATCCGGACACGTGACGAAGTCTTCAATCTTGTATCTTCATAGTCTTGGAGTCCGGCCGATGATGGTAGTTCGGCTATCCGGACACCCCCTAGTCCGGGACTCCCTCAGTAGCCCCTGAACCAGGCTTCAATGACGACGAGTCCGGCGTGCATATTGTCTTCGGCATTGCAAGGCGGGTTCCTCCCCCAAATAATTTATAGAAGATTGTGAACACCAGGATAGTGTCCGGCTCTGCAAAAATAAATTCCACATACCACCATAGAGAGAATAATATTACACAAGATCAATCTGCTGACGTATCCTGTGGCGTGATGTCACACCACTTCCAAGCCTTTACTCGAATTGTTTTTATTGTTCCACCTCAGCGCATTTAGTGAGGCGGTTTCCTTGGCACGTCTTGTCGAAGCAGAGATCGTGTTCCCCTTATTTCGGGATTCCCATCAATATGGACATGGGTAACCCAACCGCGCCCGTTGCCACGCCCCCTCCATCGAAGGCGGGTTTCAAACGGTCACGGGGACGGCTCTTGGTATTCTTCCTCTTTATAATGAGACCAAGGCCCGTTCTTTTTATTCAATTCTCTATTGAATCCGCCCCTCTCCCTGAGTTCCAACACCCAGGGCTCCGAATTCAGGTACCTTCGATCCTCGACAATGTCCGGTCCTGATCTACGAGGCCGGTGGATGCCCTCCTCCGTCACGGAGGAGGTCGTGCTAAAGCTGAGAGATGCCAGGTATTTAACCTACGAGATTTCGCATAGGCTGCTTGCCCAAGGGCAAGTTATCCCAACTCCCGAGCCTGGCGAGATCGTCGTGTTCATGTCTCACTTCCGTCGGGGTTTAGCCTTCCCGACGGATCCCTTCGTGAGGGGGCTCGTGTTTTACTATGGGCTGGAATTCCACGACCTGGCTCCGGAGTCCATCCTCCATATCTCATCATTCATTGTCGTCTGTGAAGCCTTCCTCCGAACTACCCCTCACTTCGGCTTATGGCTCAAAACCTTCAACGTGGAGCCGAAGATGATTGAGGGGCGTCAGGCAGAGTGCGGCAGGGCGGTTATAAGCAAGAGGGCCGAAGCTCCATGGCTCAAGGGCTCTTTCCAAGAGGAGCTCGGCTTGTGGCAATAAGAGTGGTTTTATATCACCGCTCCCCGGGGCAGCAGGCAGAAGCCGTCGCCCGTCTTTCGCTCGGGCCCTCCACAGCAGCTGACGTCATGGGTCAACAAGGGCCGTGACTGGGGCCCGCCCAAATACGCCCCCCTGTTGCAGGACCGGATTCGAGTCCTCCAAGAAAGGGAGATCAATCTGGTCGCAGTGGTGCAGGTCATGTTGATCCGGCGCCAACTGCCCTGCAAACGTCACCCCCTTCGTCTGTGGGAATTTAATCCGGAGGGGCCGTGAGCTCTTCAACACTTCATGGGTTTGACTCCCATGGAGATGTATAAATTGTTCTTCGGATCGCAAGAGACGCATCCGGAATTGACCGAGGACGCTGGCCTAAGCTGCAATCGCCCGGATACTCAAGTAAGTAGCCCTGTGTCCGGACACAACATCCATTTATTTATTGTGAGCTTGCCTTTTAACCAGCTATCCCTGGACAGGAGTGGATAGCGCAAGCAAAACTGATATGGTGTCCGGCCCCCCTCCCTGAGACCACGCAGGATCCCGTGTTAATCAAAATGTTGGAGGTTGCACCTTCGAATGAGGGCGAAGGGGGGCACGGGGAAACTGTCACCTCTGCCAAGGAGGCGTTTAGTAAGGGAGGAATCAAGAGTCCCTCCTTCCAGGGGGAGAAGAGGAATGCTTTCAAAGACCCGGAGGCCAAGGCCTCAAAGCAGGGAAAGAAATCTGTACCGGAAGGTCCTGCGCCAGAAAGCGCCCCGACCGTACTGTCTCCTTGGAGGAATCAGCCCTCTAACGAGCCGTAAGTGAAAAAGGGGGATTTTATAATTATCAGACACCCCTGCTTAATGTCTAAAGGTAACGAAGTTTTTACCTTGTAGTTCGGATCCCAGCCCATCTCAGCACAGCTCATCTTCGGGAGACCTTCGTCCGGAGATGATGGAAAGCGAAACGCCTTCATCTGACGCCCCATCGTGCGGGGCGGACAACCCTGAGGTGTCGTTGCGGAGGGTCTCCCCGAATCCGGCGGGACCGGAGAGTTCGGCGCCCATTAGAGTACGGCCGGTGGAGCTGCAGGATTTGCTTAAGAGGGCGTCCATCTCAGAAGATCACCGCACATTAATGGGTGATGTGATTGAGAGGATCTCGTCCGCCGAAACCGGGTTGTATGAGGCCGTTGGAAGTTTACTGACGGGATTTGAGGTACGCAAAAAATGACATACCTGTTGACAGTTTTGCACATGAAGTGCGCCCTGTATAGATAGTAGCCCCTGAGACTTGGTATGCTGCCGAAAGCGACAGCGTGCCGAGGATCATAATCTCAGTTATAGAATGTCACCTTTCCTATGCAGGTGGCTGATCGTTCGGTGGCTATCCAGACTGATGGATTTGCCAAGCTGAAGAGACAACTCGATGTTGCGGATGCGGACATCTCGCTGGTAAATAGACAACTTGATGAGTCGCAAGGTATGTGGTTGCTCCGCAGTCGCGCAGTAAGGGAGCTGACGCCCATTCCTTACAATTTATATGCTTGATGCAGATGGTGCTGCTGCTGTGGAAGGCCTTCGAGCAGAACTTGCTCGGGTCAAGGAGCAAGCCAGGAAGAGCGAGGTGGCTGCCTCGAAGGCAGCAGAAGAGCTAGAAGCCGAGAAGGCTGCTCACTGCCGAAGCAGGGAGGAGATGGCCGAAATGGCCACAAAATTAAATGTTGCTACCGACCGCCAGGAAGTTCTTGAAAGAGAACGCCAAGCGGAGCAAGAGGACCTAAAAAAGGCCGATGCCGAAGCCAAGGATGCCCGTAGTTCAATGCGGGCTATAAAGGAGGAACTGCGTCAGGCCGGGGACATTGTGGCTGGAAAGCCCTTTATGCTGCGTAGGAAGTTCACAGATCCGAAGTATGCTGAGCTGGGCCAACTGTACGGTGCGGAGGATCCCTATCTAGACTTGGCAGCGAGTGCGGCGGACGCAGTCGTGCACTTCCGAAGTGAGAAGGATCACAAGATGGAAGAGCTTTTCTGGTCTCAATTCCATAGTCCGGAGCGTCCACTTCCATTGAGTGATCGGCTGGTTGAGTGGGCTGAGCTGAATGGACTGTCCGGACTTGCCATGACGGATGTGGTCGCTTATCTGTGGCCGGGAAGGCCCAAGCCGAAGAGTTATTTCGGCTTGTTACAACAATTCCTTGGGGCGGTTCCGCGTATTGGGGCGATGAAGCGGATGGCCCTTACCCGTGGTAAAACATACTAGGCGGAGATGGATGCCACCACTGTTGCATCCCGGGGTTCGGACAAAAGCCGATTCCCCACCGAGCACTACTTTGAGGAAGTCCTGCAGGGCGCTTGGTTAATAGAGTCGCAGTGCTCAAAAAATGTTATGTTTGAGTGATAATTATTATTTCTGAGATCATGTTTATAATGCAATAGCTTTTTATACTTGTGTGCTCAAGTATTTCACTATCTCCTGTGCGGCCGTATATATATGTTATAATCTGAAAGATGGCAGTCTTTGGCTTCAGCCCCCACGCACATGGTGCGGGGGTGTTTGCAAAAAGAAAAACGCTTTTTCACACTTAATCCAACGTCTTGGTCCTTTTAAGGAGGTGATAGCATAGCAAACTAGGCAACCGGACTATAATGCTTTATCACTTTCACTTAGCCATAGGAGCTCGAATGTGGGGCTACTATATAGCCCCTGATGGCACCGCGCTTCTCCGAACTTGGGGCGCGTATGTGCCTGGCCGGGAAGCGGTCCTTCGTCAAAGCGGAGGAATTCTAAACATTGCAATGGTCGATCGAGTGGTTGACTAGTCTCTCGCTATATCATGACAGTCAGTTTTCGGCTTTCTCTACTGAGGTGCTCTCCCGGCCGAACCGGGGCACAATCGCAGTAGTTCTCCTGGTGCCGCGTTAGCCGATGATACAGAACGTAAGGCAGCAAAACACAGGAGCCGGGCAAACCCAACATTTGACCAAAGACATGATTCGGAGATGATGCATATAAGGCCTAACTCGAGACGCCGAACACTCCCTGAGGTGTTCGGTCTTTATGATATCGGGCAGAATAAAAGCCCTAAGCCCCTAGTGTCCAGGTACAGGCCGGAACTTCTGACGCGGCTGATGCCAAAACGCCAGCCTCCTCCTCGGCTCTGGTAAGAAACCGGGGGATGTTTATCAACAAGAGACAGTGAGAAAGGTTTATGCAGGGTCTTAATCTGAAAAGAATCCTTGCAACGGGTCCCTACTGCACGTTTGCGCCTGTGTCTCCGTTGTGCTGTATTCTGGATGGGTGTAGCACGTGCTTCATCTGTAAAAGAGAAGGACTTAGTTTCTAAGAAATATCATGCAAAAAGTGTATCAAAATAAAGTATAATTTGGAAGATGAAGAAAGTTGAGCTTTATTAGCTTTCATCATTTATGCGCGCGGCCCCCTAAAAAAGGGTATGCGGCTGGGAAGCCCCTTGTTAAGTTACGCCGAACTCGTCTAACCATGTCCGAGGTCTAAATGACCTGTTTTTAGGGGCTTTGACCTGCAAGGTCGGAATAATGTGTGGCTGTCTAGGCAGCCGCACATTCTCCGTGGTCGAGAGACACCTGGAGTCTTAAGAATATGCCACGTGGACCGGGCATTTTTAAGCGTAAGAGACGCGTAATGTGGTATTGCATTGAAGCGGGCGAAAGCTGCACGCCCCAGTAGTGCTTAAGGGCTACTGCTAAATGGGGCGATGGAGGGTGAGCTTTTCGCGACGGAGGTTGTCGGATGAACCGAACACGACCCCTAGTGGTACAGAGCCTGTAAAATTGGCTGAAAAGGCCTGGCGTCACTCCTTTGAAGGAAGTGCTTGCTATGGCGAATTTTGATGGGTTCTATCCCCAGTCTGCGGACGGTGTCCTGGTATAGCAGGGGCCGCGCTGTGTGTTATCACGTGAAGTGAGTTCACTGTTTTGACTTCTAATGGGAAAGTCTTTTGGTTTCTGGAGCGCTGCTTTTGGGTTTCGTCACTTTCACTTGGTGTGTCGAGCCCTTTGTGTTCGGCGTTAAGTCGGCCGGACTGCTTGAAGACCCAACAATCTCTGTGGGTATGGTTTGCAGGCTTCCCGGAGGTACCATGTATTTGACACAGTCTATCCAGAATCTTATTGAGGTTGGATAGCTCGTCACTGTTATCCTTTAAGGGTAGTGTTTTGTTATTCGGTCGAGGGCTTTTGAATCCGGTGTTGACCGCCGTACTATTTGGGCCATTCTCCTTGTTCCGGCACTGATCTTTTTTGCGTCGTGATTTCCCATTTCCATCCCTGATTTCAGATGTACTCGGGTCGCTGGTGCTGCATCTGGCCAACCAGCTGTCTTCCCCCGTGCAAAAGCGGGTCATGAGACTTGTTAGTGCGGCCATTGTTCTTGGTTTTTCCTGGCCGAGGTGTCTAGCGAGCCATTCGTCTCGCGCGTTGTGTTTGAAGGCTGCTAAGGCTTCAGCGTCCGGACAGTCGACTATTTGGTTCTTTTTAGTGAGGAACCTGTTCCAGAATTTGCATGCTGATTCTCTGGGCTATTGAGTTATGTGACTTAAATCATCTGCATCCGGAGGCCGGACATAAGTCCCCTGAAAATTTGCTCAAAACGCATCCTCAAGCTCTTCCCAACTCCCAATCGTATTTTCTGGGAGGCTTTTAAGCCAATGCCAGGCCGGCCCTTTGAGCTTGAGGGGAAGGTATTTTATGGCATGGAGATCGTCTCCTCTTGCCATGTGTATGTGTAGGATATAATCCTCAATCCAGACTCCGGGGTCTGTTGTTCCGTCGTATGCCTCTATGTTTATGGGTTTAAATCCCACTGGAAATCCATGATCCAGTACCTCGTCGGTAAAACATAGTGGGTGTGCGGCGCCCTTGTATTTGGGTGTGCCGTTGTCTTCAAATGCTCGGCTGGTTGTGTTACTTCCTGGAGTCTTCTTTTTTGGCCCATAGATAGACCTGGCCGGGTTATCCTTTTTCTGAAGATCTTTATGTTGATCATATGCCGACTTGTGTGTGGCGGCCCGTGTTGCTCTTGGCCTGTCATCTGGTCGTCTATCCGGCCAGGCGGCCCCTTTCTTTTTTGACTGCGGGGGCTCGAAGGCCTCCTCGTCAAATTCGGGTAACAGCTTGCGCTTCGGGTAGCTCTTTGTCTGGTGACTAGTGCCATATTTATCTGCGGTGTTGAGTACTTTGCTCCATCTCATTCTGAGTGTGTCTTCCGCTGTTTTGAGCTTCCGCTTTTGCTTCTTCAAACTTCTTGCAGTGGCGACGAGCCTGTTATGGAGATTCATATGCTCTGGTGATGTGAGATCATCTTCGCCGGGGATGGGTTGCTTGTCCGGTTCATGTCCGGCTGGCTGCTTGTTGACGTGTGCGTCGTCCACTGCTTCCCTCTGCTCTAGGGCCGGGTCCATATGGGTACCGTTTTTGTCGATTCCGGTCTTCAGGCGGCGCTTGCGTCACCGCTTTGTTTGTCTGTTGGGGGAGTTGTCCTTCGCCACGTCCCGTTTTCCTCATTGTCGCTTCCTTTTGGTGTCCACCATGCATACGTTGTGGGATGGGGTGGCTTTCCTGCGCCTGTTAGGCGCTGGTTCTTGGTCGTCCCCGGCAGCGTCGTCCATACCGTCGATGTCCTCGGAGTCATAGTCTAGCATGTCAGTTAAATCGTCGACAGCGGCTACCAAGTGGGTGGTGGGTGGGTTTTGAATTTCTTCGTCGTCCACATCCCTGCCGTCCTGACCACAATCTGGCCAGGTCTCTCCTGATAACGAGAGGTATTTTAGCGAACTCAAGATGTCGCTGAAAGGTGAGTGTTGAGAGACATCCGCTGCGGTGAACTCCATGATCGGCACCCAGTCGGATTCGATCGGGGCGGGCGCGGGAGGTTCGGTGTCCGGCGAGGAGTCCGGCACCTTGGAGTCACGAGCTTTATGAGGGACGAAGTTAGTGTTCGGCTCTATCACCGTAGAGGTTGCAACCCCCGAGGCGGTGTCTAGGCATCCATCCTCGATCTGCGGAGCTGGCTCCGAATTGAAGATCGGAGTGGTTTTGAGTGCGGCCTCCAGGGTACTGTCCGGCGGCAGAGCTAAATCATGCCCATCGTGACAGTACGGCACGCTCGGCTGTGGCTCGAATGCGTCGAGGATCAAGTCCCCGCGGATGTCAGTCGTGAAGTTCAAACTTCCAAATCTGACCCGACGGCCAGGGGCGTAGCCTTCGATCTGCTCCAGCTGGCCAAGCGAATTGGCCCGCAGTGCGAAGCCGCCGAATACGAAGATCTGTCCGGGGAGGAAGGTCTCGCCCTGGACTGCATCGTCGTTGATGATCGAAGAAGCCATCGAGCCTATCGGTGACGGCACAGAGGAACTCTCAATGAAAGCGCCAATGTCGGTGTCAAAACCGGCGGATCTCAGGTAGGGGGTCCCGAACTGTGCGTCTAGGCGGATGGTAACAGGAGACGAGGGACACAATGTTTTTACCCAGGTTCGGGCCCTCTTGATAGAGGTAAAACCCTATGTCCTGCTTGATTAATATTGATGATGTGGGTTACAAGAGTAGATCTACCACGATATCAAGGAGGCTAAACCCTAGAAGCTAGCCTATGGTATGATTGTTGTTCGTCCTATGGACTAAAGCCATCCGGTTTATATAGACACCGGAGAGGGCTAGGGTTACACAGAGTCGGTTACAATGGTAGGAGATCTACATATCCGTATCGCCAAGCTTGCCTTCCACGCCAAGGAAAGTCCCATCTGGACACGGGACGAAGTCTTCAATCTTGTATCTTCATAGTCTTGGAGTCCGGCCGATGATGGTAGTTCGGCTATCCGGACACCCCCTAGTCCGGGACTCCCTCAGTGGTTCTCTCTCAGAAATGGTAAGTTGGAAGTGTAGGTTTGTTCTGATGGCTCTCTCCATGAATGAAGAGGAGGTGGAGGGGTATATATAGCCTCCACACAAGATCTAACCGTTACACACAATTTACCAATCTTGGTGGGACCGAATCAACAAACTCGGTCAGACCGATTTAGTAAACCTAGTGACCGTTAGGATTTTTGGTGGGACCGACATGCAACTCGGTAGGACCGATATGGTTAGGGTTAGGGCATAACGTAATCTCGGTGAGACCGATTACACAAACTCGGTGAGACCAATTTTGGTAATAAGCTAACCAGAGAGTTGGTCAGGTAAACTCGGTGGGACCGGTTCGCTCATTTTGGTGGGACCGAAACGTTACGAAGAGGAAACAAAGAGTTTACATTGCAATCTCGGTGGGACCGATCACTCACTTCGGTTAGACTGAAACGTTACGAAGGGAAACAGAGAGATTACAATCCCATCTCGATGAGACAGAGATCCCTATCGGTGGGACCGATTTGCCTAGGGTTTGTGGCAGTGGCTATGACATCTGAACTCGGTGGCGCCGGATAGAAAGAATCGGTGGGGCCGAGTTTGACTTTAGGTTTAGGTCATGTGTGGATATGAGAAAGTAGTTGAGGGTTTTTGGAGCATATCACTAAGCACTGTGGAGCAAGAAACTCATTAAGCAACACCTCATCCCTCCTTGTTAGTATTGGCTTTTCCTATAGACTCAATGTGATCTTGGATCACTAAAATATAAAATGTAGAGTCTTGAGCTTTTGAGCTTGAGCCAATCCTTTTATCCTTAGAATTTTGAGGGATCCACTTTCCTCATCCATGCCATGCCATTCATTGAGCTTTTCCTGAAATGTTTGTCTTGGAATGATATTAGCTCAATGAGCTATATGTTGTTAGGAATTACCAAAACCACCTAGGGATAGTTGCACTTTCACGGCATATGAAGGACACTGTCGGATAGAACCCCACAAAGGATCTGGTGGTACACGAGGGATCTGATGTGAGTATCGATACTCAGCCAGAAGAAGAAAGAATGCAAGTATATCGGATTATAGAAGCAACTGACTAATTCAGTGTCCAAATGCAAAGGTAATTACGATTTCCAAAATCAAGGGATCAGGAGCAAACGCTCTGACCAAGGATGGTTAAGTTTAATAGACTTAGGTCACAATCAATGGCAATCTGATCGGCCGAGAACCAGCTCATGTTCGGGAAGACGTCTGAGTCAGAAAGATAATCTATAAGGATCAACTGATGATTGCGACACAGACATATCAAATCGAAAGACTCAAGATGATAATGACAAAGGACGTCAATGGATACTGCTAGGCATATGGAATTAACCAGAGTGTAGGCAGGTAAGACTTTCTAAAGTAATAGGCGACAGGGGTGATCGAAAGCTCGGATTGTATTACAAAGTATCTTATGAAGCACAAGAATAACTGGGGATGAATGGATACTCGATAAGAGCGAGTAATCATCCGTAAGTATATTCATGCGGCAAGGAACTGCAGGGCAGTAAGCATAAAGAATTCTTGGAACATCGAAGAATATTTCAGGACATCTTGTAATAACAAGAGCAACTGGGGATGAAGGTATGAATGGCAATGTAAGTAGTTACTCATAAGGACTTATCGGTTGTAGGGATCGCAATGGTGAAGGGTACAAGAGACTCGGTAAAATATCAGAGAGTATCTTCAGAATCTTCTGGTGCACCAAGCAATCATCTGGAGTGAGGGGCTCTCTGGGAGAAAGTATTTACGAGATCCTAGAGTGAGATTTAACAAAATCATTTATCCCGAATAGAAGGGAGATCGGAGTCCCAGAGTATAGATGAGGAGTAAAAGATCCTAATACCACCCAATTGGCAACGCGGGCCAGTAAGCCACACAGCCATGTTAGTAAAACCGTTTTTCAAATGCTAGACTCAACTTCGGCCAAGGAGTTGGAAAGGGGGATCCTACAGGCAGTCGGCTCTGATACCAACTTGTGACGCCCCCAATTCGACCGTACACTAATCATACACGCAAATGTGTACGATCAAGATCAGGGACTCACTAGAAGATATCACAACACAACTCTAGACACAAATAAAATAATACAAGCTTTATATTACAAGCCAGGGGCCTCGAGGGCTCGAATACAAGATCGATAAACAAGAGAGTCAGCGGAAGCAACAATATCTGAGTACAGACATAAGTTAAACAAGAATGCCTTAAGAAGGCTAGCACAAACATCAATGATCGAAGAGGCAAGGCCTCCTGCCTGGGACCTCCTATCTACTCCTGGTCGTCGTCGGTCTCCATGCTGTAGCATCCATCGGCGGTGGCATCTGGCTCCAGGGATCCATCATCTGGTTACATCAACCGGAAAGAAGAAAGAAGGGGGAAAAGGGGGTAGCAAAGCAACCATGAGTACTCATCCAAAGTACTCGCAAGCATCAGATCTATACTAAGTATGCATTGGTATCAAATGGAAGGGTTGTATCTGTGGACTGAACTGCGGAATGCCAGAATAGAGGGGAAGGCCTAGCATATCGAAGACTAGCATCTTCAAGCAGCTCCGAGCATCTTGTAGCATGTAGAAGAGTATAGAGTAGCAATTTATATTTAACAAACATGTTGTAACATCAACGCCCAGAGATCCTTCCTCGACTCCCTACGAGAAAGCAATCCCGGAGCCACATATCCATCACATATCTCAAGTATCCATTTCTAGTTATATAAGATCAGGATATAAGTCTGAACGTCCATTACCGTGGACACGGTATTCGAATATATAACTTCCCTGCAGGGGTGCACCACGTTACCCAACACGCCTGATCACTCTGGCCGGACACACCTTTCTGGGGTCAATGCCCGGTCTCGGAAGATCAACATGTCGCAGCCTTACCTAGGCTCAGCAGAGAGGTCCCCACCGGTCTACATCCTAAGTGCTCCGGGGTCTTGGGCCCATCGCCCGCAGCACTCTGGGTCATTGCCCGCAGGGTGAATACCAACACCGCCTCGGATGGCTAGCATGATCCGACCGTGCCGCACTGCAGAACTGGACGTCTGACAAAGCTTCGGCTGATACTTCGTCGTCGAGGCCCATATCTATTTTCGCATGGTGGTTAGTGTGTAAAGGCCAGAGTACAACTAAGAACAAATACCCAAACCTGTTAGTGCATTAGGGGCTCGCGGAAACGAGTAGAGACTCACGATAAGGTGACCCCATCGCCCCGTCTCATGGACTTACGGCAAGGGCCCAGACTGCCCGACCGTGCCATCTGGAAAACTTGCGGGTGCTCTACGGGCCCGCCCTACTTTCACATCAACTCGCGGGTACCCCTCAGGGCCGACCCGACTTCAACAATTGTCTCAAGTAAGTCAAGGTAACTGTGTGTCCAGACATCAAGGGGAAAACCCGAGGAATCGCCCCCGGTGGATTCCACTCAACATAGTCATCAAGGTGGACGTAAGAGGGACCACCCTCGAGGTTCACACTTGAGGTGTTGAACGACAAAGCCGTATCGGGAATGGTGAAAGAGGAAATCACCCTCGATGACCACGACCGAATAGCTACACTACAGAATTATCATCAGGAGTGCGTTATGAGGGATCACCTTTGACACTCGATAGTAGCTCTGTAGAGTCGAGCAACTAAAGGGGCGTGATGTGATGTGAGATCTTAGGCTCTGGTCATCGATCACGTCGATCGATGCATCGAAGATGAAGTAGGGGCAACAAGGACAAGTGGGGGTCACTGATGGATCACTAGCCAACCTATACTAAGCAGTTTAGGATAAGCAGGTATGTAACAATAGCAGGTACAAAAGCAGTCTATGCATCAGAATAGGAGCAAACAATAACAGTAGCAAAATCTAATGCAAGCATGAGAGTATAGAATGGGAAATATTGGGATGATCAAAGGGGGGGCTTGCCTGGTTGCTCCGACAAGGAGGGTCGTCATCGATGTAGTCAATCACAGGGGCATCAGCAGCAATCTCGAGGTCTACCGGAGAGAAGAGGGGGAAGAAACAGTAAATACACGCAAACATATGCATAACATGACAATAAGCAGGGCTAGAAGTGTTCTAGCACAACGCTGGGTGATACTGGCGAAGGGGGAAAACAACCGGGAAAGTTTTCCCGGTTCCGGACGTGTGTCAGACAGATGAACCGGAGGGGAAAAGTTCAACATTTTCTATGCTAGGGACGTGTGGCGGGCAAACGGACCTCGAATTCAGATTCGTGTCGTCGTTTTGAGCAACTTTCATATAGAAAAGTTTTTCATCCGAGCTACGGTTTATTTTATATGAATTTTCAAAGATTAAAACATTTTCTGGAATTATTATTAATCCGAAATTAAATAACTAAAAAGCTATGGGTACACAGAAGTGTACCCAGCAACATGCACATGCAGCTGACAATGGGGTCCAGAGCATGCTGAGTCAGCATGGTCAACAGTCAATATTGACTGGGTTGATTGGTCAAAAGGGACAATGGGGCCCATTTGTCATTGACTGTTTTAACAAACTAATAGATTTAACCAACTGACTAGGTAATTAGGCTAATTAAGCAGGTTAATTAACTTAATTAATTACATTACTAATTAGTTAATTAATAACTTTATTTATTTATTTATTATTTTATATAGTTTTAAACATTCCAGGGGCGTGGGGCTCCGGTGTCATAGACCCTAGTGGCTTAGCGGGCGACGGGTGCGGGCGCACGGGTGCGGGCGTGCGTGCTCGAGGCCACCAGTGGCGAGGAGCACTCGGGCGCCCAGGAGGGCGCACGCCGGTGGCCATGGCGCGGCAGGTCGGAGCCGCGAGGACTGGGGCGGCGGGGCGCGGGGCCTGGCTGGCGTGGCCAGGGACGCGCGGTCCGGCGGCCACGCGCGACGCGGGTGACAAACAAGGGCGGGGCGGCACGGCCACGACGGATCAGGGCGCGGCGACCGCGGGACGGCGTGGGGATGCACGGGAGCACGGACCGGGCAACATCCGCAACGGGGAGCGGCGGCCATGTTCGACGACGGAGACGAGGGGAGGGGGGTCGGCGAGGGGCTCACAGCGGAGCATAGGGCACGAGGCAATGGTGCTCGAGGTGGGGGACGGGGACGATGGCGTCGGAAACGAGGAGGCAGTCCGGTGGGGAGGCGTGGTCGAGGCGGCGGGGTGACTTCGGGGCGATGTGGCGCCGGTGATCCGGCGACGATGACGGCACACAGCAGCGGGGAGGCGACGACGGGCAATGGCAAGCAGCGCCGGGCATCATCGGGTGGCGGGGTGCGGTCGTCGGAGCGGCGCCAGGGGCAGCGGCCTCGGGCGCTGGGGGGTTCAATGCCCCTCTAGATCGGATCAGGAGAGGAGGAGAGGAGAGACCGAGAGAGAGGGGATCGTGGGGAGCGAGTGGGACGGATAGGGGTTAGGGTTCGGTCGGTGGTGGGAGGTTATGCGAGGAGAGGTGGGCCGGCCGGGGTGGGCTCCCGACTGGGCCCATTTATATATATATATATATCTTCGGTTATATATATATATATCTTCGGTTATCCATTTTAGCTACTATTCCTATTAAATTATAAAACTAAATGGTTTTGTTTGATATGAGACTTGTCACATAAATCAATCACATTCCTATTTAGGAGTCACAAATAGTTTGAGGCCAAAAGGAATTGTCTAACTTTTTAGAAATCGAAAAGGCAAATTTAAATGCTCCTAGACCACTAAATAATTTCCAGGGGCACTTTGGGAATCCAAAAGAGGTTGTTTCCAACATGAAATATATCCAAGGATTATTTGCCACACATTGAACATGTTTATTTGCACGTTTGACAAATTTGAATTTTGACTTTAAATTTGAGTTTGAATATCAACAGTGATTTGGATCAAGTGAGGATTAGCAATAGTAATGTGATGATGTGGCACCATTAATGGAGGATTACTATAGCTTAATTATCCGGGTGTCACACATTGGGAGTATAGTGTTGAGCATGCCATGGCGGATCTGAAGGTGCAAACTGGACAAAGGCAACTTCGCAACCAATGTTTGCTTTCAACTAGCAAGTAAGTGATGGACAAGAAGTCAGAGTAAAGCAGTGGCGATCTATTTTCTTGCTGTGATAAATAAGTTGAGCAGATACGAAAGAGTACTGCCTCTAGTGTGGCGCCGTGTATGCATCTGCTGAGAATTTGACGGTGCTGCGGTAGCGATGGCTGTCAGCGGCGTGGAAGCAGATCTAGGAGGGTAGACGGTGGCGGCGGGGCGCAATGGACGATACGGTCATAGGAGCAGCGCAGACAAGGTGGACGACGGCGGGGACAAAGCGAGAGGATGGGATGCAAGGATCTCGGTCCGAAGCCGCGGATGAGACAGGTCGATCTCTTGTAATGGATGGCGGCGTCGGGGTATCAACTCTGGCATGGTGGAGGAGGAAGGCGGTGGATGGGGTGGAGGATGAAGGAGGCTAGGGTGGAGAGGAAAGGGTGTTTTGGCGAAATGGAGGTAGAAAGGAAGGGGGGAACCATGTCTTCAGGGCGCGCTTGTCTCAAATGCGAGAAAATTTACAAACTTAGCCCCCGTTTGAAATTTCCTACATCACAACAATATTAGTCGGTTGGGGATAGGACAATAATCTCACATACACCAAATATTTGCCGACGAGAGTTTGTTTTTGGCGCCCACCGTGTATGAATCAGGGAGGGAGTCGATTTCGGCCGAGGAGACACTATGTTTTGGCGCCCACCGTGTATGAATCTGGATGAGAGGCGGTTATGTCACGTTTGAGTGAAACTACAAACCTACCCCTATCAAAACCTATATAAATTGAGCAGATAGGCTTTGCGTGGTAGGGATAGGCAGTAGTAATTTCCATCTCGCGGATTTTGGTTTCGGGCGGTTACTACGAATTTCCTCGCTTCGTTCAAATTTTGTAGAGTGCATGTTTCCGTGCCAACTCAATTCGAATCCCGTTTGTATTCTATTTTTTCCGGGCAGGATCCATTTTTGATTGGAATAAAATTTTATATACATCATTTTTTATATATATACTTTCAAAGGCACAACAAAGAATTTTGCTCCTTTATATGTATAATATGATTTACAAATACAATGATCTCAAAATCATAAGGTTGAATTCATAAAAATTAAACCAAATTATGTTCTACTAAAATGTATGGATCAGTAATATCTACATATTAAATAACATAGATGTGCGTGAATTCATATGAGTATGCATGTTTGATAGATCAATCTTGGTTCGAGTATGGATTACATGTATCATCATCTCGAATTCAAATATTTGAATCCCTTCTATGTTCACTCCTTTCACACCCATCTCTCTCACATGCATGATCCTTCATGTAGCTATCACTCTCTTTTCTCCATCTCACCCGCACACTCACTTCATGTTTCTCCTATCCTCGCAAACATGGTCTCTCGACGTCTCCCTTGAGAAGTGTCACACTCTACCTATCATTATACATTACACGGTTTTCATTATCTCTCACGTCTCTACCGTTCTCTGGTATCACTAGGTTCCTAAGCTTTCTTTTTCACCGCCACACACACAGTCTCCACTCGTCTTTCACTTTGTCTTTCTCTCTATGGGATTCTCTCACACACCCTATATGTCTCTAGATATGACTCATACCACTAAAATTACTCTCTCTCTCCTGTAGACACAACATTTGTTGTGGTCTCCTTTTCGTCTCCATCCCAGACTGGCATTATTCATTTGTTTACCGATCAGACAAACTCCTCCCCCCCTCTCTCTCTCACACACACACAACTCTTGCTTCCACTCCCCTTCCCGACTACCGTCTCTCTCTCACACACACAAAACTCTCGCTTTCGCACCCCCGACTCGTATTTATCTCACAAACATTTATCGACTAGTCTCTAGATAGGTTTATACACCCGCACACTCGTGCTTCCACTATCGCATACATGTCTCTCTCCCGCTCCTTGTATCTATGTAGATTTTTCTTCCCTTATTGAGACACGCCCTCTCGATCGTGCACATACACACTATCGCCTCATTTTAAGCTGATACCTCTCGCACACACACTCTTTGCGTCTTTGTCACACATGCACTCTGCCCTCCTCCTCTCTCCCTCTCTCTCTCTCACACACACACATGAGCTTTTTGCAACAACTAGCAAGATGCCCATGCGTTGCATGAAACATCAAGATGCATTTGTATGAGTAGTTTATCTTGTAGGAGAAAAGGATGAATGAGTAAAGGCCTTATTTGCAAATGTGGAGAGGGGTGTGGGTATCTTTTTGCAAAATTGCCATAGTTTCCTTCCTATCCGTCAGATATAGATCGGACGGCCTATATTGCAGGATGGCACGCACACGATCATCACCGACTAAGATTTTTATAAGACTAGTGATAAAAAATAGAGTTGGTGATGATGGTGGGCCTGCCGTCCTGCAATATAGGTCGTCCGATTTATATCTGACGGATAGGAAGGAAACTATGGCAATTTACCCGCACTCCTCTCCACATTTGCAGATAAGGCCTTCCCGCGTTCATCCTTTTCTCCCACAAGATCTTGATGTTCCGTGCAATGCACGGGCATCTTGCTAGTAAGAGCATAAATTAGACATATACCACTTCTCGAATCTTGAAACCAACAACATTCCACCCTTATCTTATCAAAACCGCCAAAGGAATATATTTTGAGTGGAACATAACATATTTTTAGTGATATACATATTTCAAAACTAGACTCTTTTTTCTATCAAATCAGTGAATATGTATTAATCTACTTTGATCGTGTGGCAACGCATTGGCACATTGCTAGTAGTTATTATAACTTTTTGGACAGCAGACAAACGGTGGAATACATATATGAAGAGAAGAGGCACACGCACGCAGTCGGTCTCTCGCTGTCTCGCACACATGACAGTTACGTAAAGGCACCGTTAACAAATAAACCCTAAAACCCTAGGTGCATGATTGCTGCATGCGCGGGTACCGGGTACGTGGTGGAGTGCACCTTTGTAGGAATAGTCAAGTCGCGTGATAATTTGATTCGTAGGAGTTGATGGTCGGGACCAGAGGTGAATGACTTGGAGGCGGTGGCTCGCAAATTGCCACAGATCGAGTAGCCACGTTTAAAATATCATTTTTAGCGGGGTTAAGAGTTCCAATTTTCAATGGCGCGTTATAAGTACTAAGTAGTTTTTAGAATGATTGGTATGGAGCGAAAATGGAATTCATAACTACTACTACGTACCTTCTTGGTGTATAGTTGTATGGGTTTATGTTGTGAGATGTTGAACCTGGTTGTTCTAGGGCAAATACTATGGTTTAGATGTTGGTTTTCAGTAATGAAAATCGGAAGGGGGAAACCCGTCTTTGATAAAAAAACTACTACCTCCGTTCTGGTTTACTAGACCCCATCGTATTTTGGGTCAAAGTTTGTCCACGAATTTTACTTGTAAAGTGTGAATGGAAAACGAGATTTTGTTATACCCAAACAAAAAAGGACTGGAGGGAGTGATTACTCTAACACGGACGCGACCTCTCATAGCACAGGCATTGAACCGGCCACCGGCCAAGAGGGCCCCCCTCGCTGCAGGCCCGACTGAACACGCCTCCTCGCCGCATGCAACTGGCTTCAGACTGCCCCACCTGCCTTCACTGAATCCACGCGTGTGCCAGCAACACGTCCTTCCACGAGCCGGCCGGTACTTTAGAACACAAAAAATGACCAAAATATAATTAATTACGCATGGTCTTGACTTGTTGTGCTTGCACTGGTAGCAGGAACTAGAGGTTTTTCTTTATTTATAACTCTCCTCACATTTTTTTGGCTTAGAAGTGAATCATGGTTGTGGACATTATCTATGAATGTGCAGATATCTGTGAACATGAGTTTGATGTGGAAGTTGAACTTGAAATCTCGGGCTTGCGCGTGAACTATACCATGTCCAATGCTTCGTTTGTTATTGTTTGGAAAGTAATTGCTGTTATTACATGACCCAAAAAAATATATTTTGTGCCACATCAATAGGTGCACGGACATCACAACAGGCATGCTGACTGGATAAACATTTGAACCTAGCTATTATGAAGGAAATTTTGTATTGACAACAGTTTTAGATAGCAGGAGACGCCTAGCCTGCTCTGCCTCTGCTAGCTTATTTCTGGCTTCTTCCATCTCTTCTTTGGCTTGGGTGGAGAGAGCATCTGATTGCTATTTTCGCTTCTTCAGGAACTCAGCTACATTCTCAAGGGCCGCTGCACACCTTCTTTCAGCCTTTACTAGAGCCATGAGGACACGAACAACTGACGACTCCACCTGGCTTGTGTGTAATCCAGCATCATCTGGGAATTTGCACCATGTGTCTAAACCAGCATCATTAGGGAACTGGCACCTTGTGTGTAATCCAGCCTCATTTTGGAAACATGATCTCGAGGTTGACCATACTTCCCTCCACGCAGGAACTGCATCCTGACATGAAGTTACTTCTTTTTTAGATCAATACTCAGAGAAACCCAGATCCATTTAGTAGAAGCCAGATAAGGAGGACTCGGAGAAGTGAATTCAAAAGGAAAAAATATATAAAAACAGACTACAAGGTGAGAACACCCACTTCCTACATCAAGCTAAAAACGAAAGCATTAGGACGATTAAGACTCTTCTTATTACACATCGAAGAACACGAGGCTAAGAGAAATAGAAACTACAACATATACACATCGAAGAACATGAGGCTAAACGAAAGTAACTGAAAGGGTGTTACTTTCCAAAGCTCGTTTTACAGGTTCGGTGCAACTCCTCTTTAACTTGCCACGCTCCTTGAAGACGTCTTCAATATCCCGTGTTTGGTCTTCATTGCTCCTCTGCATGTTCGCACTCGTCGTTTTGAAATCTCAACATGGCAAGAAAAATATACTACTAGTAATACTCGCGCATCTTGTGGGCAACATTAAAGCACTCGTCTACCATGTTAGAGCATCTCCAACAGAATCGCAACACGTGGCGCTTTAAGAAAGCATTTACAATGCTGAGATCGAGAAGTAGAGATAGAGAGTAGAGACTAGAGAGTAGAGGATAGTTCTCAGCATAGATAGATAAAAAAATAGATAATTCAACTACTCCTCATCGTCCGACTTCTCCTCGGTGATGTCCTCCTCCGACGTCTGACTGTAGGCGTGAAGATACCGATCGTCATCGTATTCCCAGGGCGGAGCTGCTCCTAGCCTCATGTTGAATTGAGCGTCCGCTTTTCGCCTACGCTTGTCCTCGTGATAGGCGGCTCGCTCCGCCCTCCTCTTCTCCCTCTCCGCCCTCCTTTGCGCGTAGAACTCGCGCTCGTTGATGATGTCCTGCGGGAAGCGTTGGTGCCACAGCGCCATGGCTTCGTTGTCCATCTCGGTGATGCCGAGACGGTGCTCCCGCCTCCGATTGTCGCGATGATCCTTGTCGGTGATAAGCCATGGAAGAGGCGCGAGATCATGCGCCCGCTCCCGCGTCGACACGTTAGGGAAGTTCAATGTTCTATGAGGCCACCGGAGGCACCATGCCGCCGCGTCGTACGCGCGGGCAGCCTTGTTGGTGGTGTCAAAATTGCCGAGGCAGAGGCGCATCCTGCGGAACCGGATCTCGGCGGAGAAGTCGACGGAGGGGCGCGCACGGACGCCGCGGTATCCCCAAGTTTCTTGGTGATGCGACGGCATGGTGTTGCGGCGACGACGAGGCGAGAAAGAGCAGGGAGCGAGCGGTGGTGAGGCACAGAGCGGGGAGAGAGTGGTGGAAAGGCACAGAGCGGTGGGAGGGCGTTGGATTTTATAAAGCGCGCCGGATGCCGCGCGCCAAAACTAGCGCACGCCCGGCCGCTTTTTCCCGCGAGCGTGATCTTTTCCTGACGTCCCTGCTATCCCTACTCTCTTCTCTACTGTTATACTTATTTTATATTTAATATTTATCTCTACTTCTCCACTCTCTACTTTTTTTCTCTACTCTTATAAAAAACAGAGTTGGTGATGATGGTGTGCCTGCCATCCTGCAATATAGGTCGTCCGATTTATATCTGGCAGATAGGAAGGAAACAATGACAATTTTGCAAAAACATACCCACACACCTTCCTAGATTTGCAAATAAGGCCTTCCCTTGTTTACCCTTTTCTCCCACAAGATAAACTACTCATACAAATGCATCTTGATGCATGCAACGCATGGGAATCTTGCTAGTTCTAAAAAACTTTCCATCATTTGCCACACTACTTGTCGTGGAATTATCACGTCAGATGTCCTAGTGAAAGGACTTAGTCGTGGAGCCACCGCGACCGGTTTAGCTTAGATGGGTTAAACCGGACAAAGGACACAGGGAGTTTATACTGGTTCGGCCCCTTGCGGTGAATGTAAAAGCCTACGATCCAGTTGTGGTGTTCTTGATGTGGTCTCGATTACTAGGGAGCAAATATGCTTTGCCTAGTCCTCAAGGTGTTGTTTTCTTGTCCCTGAACCACCGCCGGATCGTCCCTTTATATACATAGGTTGACGCTCGGCCGTTCTAGAGAATCCCGAGGCCGGCTCATACAAGTGTCCAGCTCGGTTTCTCTTTTCCCTGACTTACAATACAAGTTATAGATCTATGGCGGTTTACTATTATGGGCCCTAATCCGCCATTGGGCTCTGGGCCTCTAAGTCTTCATAGTTGAAACGCCATAGCCTTCATCGCCATGGGCTCTTGTACCGGATTCCTTGTGAGTTTACCCGGCCCCTCCTGGGTGGTTTAACTCAATAGTCATATCCCCAACGTTAGGCCCCAGGTTGATTTGAACTTGTTCATGTCAATCTCCAACTTAGAGAAATTCTAATTTGAACATCTTTATGTTGTCCTTGTAAACCGCCGTGACATCATCTTCTAGAATCACCTTAAACCGCCATGATGTCATCTGCGTAAAAAACTCATAAAGATTTCTTTTATTTAATTGACCTCCGAAGATCGAGGCGAAAGCTATGTCAGATATCCGATTTTTAACTCCTCGATTTTCGCGCCTGTCACTTATCCCCTTGCCTTTATAAATAAGACCGGGGGTCCTTTCCATTTTCCCCCTTGCCTCTTCGCATCTTCTTCCTTCTCTCGACCCGAAGAGCTCGAGCATCACCGTCGCCGTCGACCTTTGCGTCTGCACCAACCAGGCCGCTGCATTAACCTGTTTTCGACCAGAAACCATGCGATGCTCCTCCACCGCCGCGCAGCCCTGGTAAGCACTCATCTTACCGTCCATTGGATCTGCATTAGGGTTTCATAGTTCTTCGGTGTTCATCAGTGTTCATCGGTGCTTATCTGCTTACCCTTACTATCTCCTTGAATCTAGATAAACCTGACAGCTTCTTTCCGCGCCGGAATTCGTAGCTTTAGTCTGTCTTGTCATAGCATCTCTTCGTTTTCTAGACAGATCCATCTGGGCCTTTGTTGTTCTACTGTCGCCATTTTAGGGCTCAGAAAAATTTTCTTTACTAAACTGCAGTAGATCCAAAATTGCAATATCATCTTGTGAAACCTGTTTGAGGAGCACTTAGCAAATTTCCAATATGTTTCTTCCACTGTAGGTGGTTTAACATTTAGCAAATGATAATCCGCCAGATACCATTAGCCCTCACTTAAACCGCCAACTTTACCTGAGCATAGTATCCAGTTTAACAAGTGTATATACTTTGACTGAATCCTACGGTTTGACGCCGGTTTACTCATATCAACCTTGAACCGTGAACCGATACTTAAACTTCTTTTACAGCTTGTCAGCAAAAATGGCCAAACAGTTTTCTTCTTGTAATTGGGTCCCATCCCGGATTAAAGAAGAGCAGCTTACTGGATATGTCCTGACTGGCGCTTTATCCAAGAAGGAAATCATTCATTGGCGAGTCCCTGGACCTGAGAATCCTCCTGAACCTCAAGAAGGAGAAGTTGTTGTGTTTATGCAACATCTGGACCGAGAATTCAGCCCTCCTGGATCAAAGTTTTTCTGTGATGTCCTTGCTAGTTTCCAGCTCCACCCTCAAGATATTGGGCCAAACTCTTTGTCCAATATTTGCAACTTTCAAGTATTTTGTGAAGTTTATCTGCAAGAAGAACCATCTGTTGAACTTTTTGGAGACTTCTTCCACTTGAACCGCCGGACTGAATTCACCAACGACCCCAACACTAAACTTGGCGGGGTGTCGATTCAAAAAAGAAAAGAAGTTAACTTTCCTCATGTTAAACATCAGAGCCACCCCAAGGATTGTAATAATACGTGGTTCTACTGCCGGAACACTGCCCCTGCTGATGAAAATCCTCTGCCGTGTTATCGGGCTCACTGGCTCAGCAATGAGCATCCACTGCCTCAACGGCTTACCGCCAGAGAACAGCAAACATATGCACCACAGCTTGCTAAGCTCCGGGCCTTTATGGCCAATGGTTTAACCGGCATTGACTTTGTCCGTTGCTGGGTTTCATGGGGTATCTTGCCCTTAAGCCACCGCACCAGATTGATGCATGAATATACTGGGGATGTCAAAGATCCTCAACGGCACACTGAAATACAGTTGACTGAAGATGAGGTCACTGAGGCTGTTAAAAAGATGTTGGATGAACCGGTAACTGAATGCAGCAAGACCAGGCTGCGTCCCTTTTATGCTTCCAACAAACAGCCAGCAGTAAGATTTTCTCTTTCTACTTTTAATCCGTCCTTGTTCTAACACTTTTTGATAGCCTTCTTTTTATCTTTGTAGGATAAAGATCCGTTCTGGAAAAGAAAATCACAGGAAAAACCGGCCAAACCAGCAGACAAACCAGTGAGGGTACCTCGGGCTAAGTCCAAGGTCGTCAAGAAATCTGCCAAGAAGAGAACCACCGAGTCCCCTGATCCAGCCGAAGATGTTGAAGACTCAGATGTAGAGGTAGAACTTGATTCACTTGGTTCACTTTTCATGCATCTTATTGACAATGATCTTTATCAGGATGACGCGGAAGCCAGCTGTGCTGACCATGTAGAGGTAATCTCCCTTTCCTCCAATTCAGATCATGTACCAATACAAAAACTTCGCCATGCTTTCCGGAAAGTAAAACGCTCACATCCTCTTGCTCATTTGGATCCACAATTTTCTTTGAAGACACAACAACATGAAAGTCGTCGCACAACCCAGCACAGTGGCCAACAGGTCACTTCCTTCGGTTTACCAAACACCCCAACCCAGAAGCGTCATCCAAAGGTCTCTTGTTCTTCTAATAAATCTTATCCTTTGGCGGGTTGCTTCTGATACCCACTTAATCCGTCTGATTCAAATTATCAGGTAACTTCCAACTCATCTTCTGGCAACTCATCAACCATACAAATGCCTCCTCTCAAGACCGTCCCTGGGTGAGTGATATTTTTAGCTTTGCTTTCTTGCACCGATTTACCATATTAATCTATGTTTGCCATTTACAGCACCAAAGCCCGACTCAGCAAAAAGGCAAAAACGAATGCTCCCACTAAGGAATTTGAACCGGAGAGGACCCTAGAAGGTATTGGTGGAGATGCTGATATTGCTATGGATGATCCTGTACCACAAGGTCAGGACACTTATGTTGATCTGCCGGAAGTTAACCCGGCCAGTCCTCATGCTGATCCACCAAGCCCAAATGTTAATCCTCCAAGTCCTGCTGCCGATCCGCCAAGCCCGGCCAAAGCCTCAGATAAACCGGCTAGCCCAAGTAAAGCAACTGATGATGTTGTGATTACCGGGTTTGGCAATACTTCGCCTGGCAACCCTGTCGCTTTGTCAAAACACAATGCCAAAGAGGAATTTGCTGCTGTGGAGAAAGGAAAATGGAAGACTGATCTGTCAAGCTATGCTCATCTTAACGCTCAAGAACTTCACTATGGATACCTAAACCGCCTATATTCAAGCCGTGACTATGAGGCTGGTTTAGTCAACTTGATGAAGGAACGCTATGAGGTATCTTCCATTCAAAACCCTTTATAGCTTTTCTTTATACTGTATATCAACTCCACTGTAGCCCCAAGGGCCGGTTTATCTCTTCCAGATGAACCGGAACTTTGGATAAAAAGACTTCAACTGTGTAGCCCCCAAGGACCGGTTTACCTCTTGAAGATGAACTGGGACTTTTTGTTCAAAATTTGTCCTTGTTGACTTCCTTCGCCTTTGATTTGTCTGATCAATTAGGCATTAGCCCCCAAGTGCCAAGTTTAATACTTGTATTGAGCCTTGGGACTTTAAAATATCAGTTAAGAAGCAATCCACATTAGCCCCCAAGTGCCAAGTATATAACTTGTTATGTGCTTGGGACTTTGAAGAAGATATGAATAACTTATCATCTGTCTGTTGCAGGCTGACTTGAGCAATAAAGATTCCCAAATTGCCGATCTTCAAGAAAATTTTAAGTCCCAGCAATCAAAAACCTCCAAGGCCAAGGAGGAATTGAAAGGCGCTTTGACAGCCATGGAGCAATTGAAAGATGGCTTCAAGAATGAACGGACGAGCTGGGAAACCGAGAAAGCTGCTCTATTAAAGTGGGCTGAAGATGTCGAAGCAACTCTGAAACCCGTGGCGGAAGAGCTAACTGGGCTAAAGCATCAAGTGAATGCTATGACTTCTGCAATATTTGGTAATTACTTTGTAAGAACCTCTCTTAAACATCTTTGAAATTGTCGGTTTAACCTTGAATTCTTAAACCATTGCAGGCAGTCGTGTTGCTCATCTGGGCTCGGATATGCAGATGAAGTTGAAGGCAGCATATATGTTGATAGAGCAGCTGTATACTGGTGCACAACGAGTCATCTGTGCGGCCTCGTACAATAAACCGGCACCAACTTTGATCAAGGATACATTTGCCAAGTTATCGATGACACCTGCCCAGATAGCGGAGGTGAAGTGATCTGCTGCCAGGGCTGGCGCTTTATCAGCACTGAATCGGGCCAAAGCTTGGATAGCTGATCTTGATCTGGTAGATATCGCAAGGGCTATCCTGGTGAACAAGAAGACGGGTCAGCATTTGATAATGAAGCCCTCAAAGCTCTGACAAAGGAGATGTGCCCACTGGCAAGCCAATTGGCTGAAGAGGTTAATTTGTCTATTCATCGGTCCTTCTATGATGCAGACAACAAACGGGTTGATGCCTCTGTTAAAGAAGTGCAAAATCTTATCCTGCCAATCCGTAAGCACACCTATGCCCCTGACGTTGAACCGTCCAATCTTATAAGTGAAGAAGCTGTCTTCCAAGCTTTAACAAGGATTGACTGGGCCACCATTGACTTCTAGCCACTGGGTGGGGAGGAGGAGGTTGAACCGACGCCACAAGATCCATCAACCTCATGTCAACCTGGTGACGAGTCTTAATCCGGCAACCGGCTTGATTTCCACAGACTGTGTTCTATCCCACAAACAATCATTATTTTGGGCCTCAAAGCGCCTTGTAATAGGCTAGTTGAAATACTTTGATCTGCTACCATCGTGCACTACTACATGATGTTGTTTGATCCGCCATGATTATTGATGTGCTTGCTTATATATCTTGATAATTTCATGCAATCCTTGTGTTTGCATAAAAAGAGTTGTCCTGGCGGTTTATCACCGGACGGGTCATAATGCCCAATACAAAGCCTGGTTGATAACCAAGGCTGTAAAAATATCAAAATATGAAATAGATCATACCTGTGATATTAAATCATATTGTTGGCTTACCAACTTGACTGTAGTAAGGGTGAGGACCCAAATCTTGAGTACTGATAACTCCCACCATGCAGTGCTCACGT
Source organism: Triticum dicoccoides (assembly GCF_002162155.2). Taxonomy (NCBI): domain Eukaryota; kingdom Viridiplantae; phylum Streptophyta; class Magnoliopsida; order Poales; family Poaceae; genus Triticum; species Triticum dicoccoides. The sequence continues at coordinate 614,648,039 of NC_041385.1, forward strand.
ATAAATAAGTCGTACCGGGTTGTGATGAACACCAGATGATCATTCTGGCGACATGTATTCAAAGCCAGACCGGGTTATGAAACACCGGTTTAATAATGAGTGTAGTCTGACAACTTGTAGCTGAAACCCAAGCCGGGTTAACAAACACTAGATTATTATGATGATTTATAGCCATGCCGGGTCAATAGACGCCGGTTCAACATAAAATCTCATCAAAAGGAAAAACTCTTTGACAAAAGAAAAAATAAAAACCGTGTAGTCGAGGCTTTTCAAGGGCTGCCAGGCCCAAATTTGAGGCTTTTCATGGGCTGCCAGGCCGCTGAATTAACCATTTTGCAAAGCCTTTCAAGATGGGCCTCCAATTAACCAATCATCATTTTAACTTTGACAAGTTCAGGGTCTGTATAAGATTGACTTCTCAAACATTCGGCGGGTCATGCCAGGATTACCTGGATAGGAGTGGCTTACTTGATAAAGGAAGGTTAACCCGGGGTTTTAGGTGAATACACCAGGCTTCTAAGCCGTGCTTGATAGCATATTACAAGAGTCCTTTCAAACTCTTTGTTGCATTGCACAAAGAGCCCCCAAGTAACTTTGTGAGCTGTGCTCAATGGGTGCCTATGTTTGAGCTGTGCATAGCATCCAGACTCTCTTTGGCCCCTTGGGTGTGAAGCTCCCAAGCTGTATGGTGGCATGATAGCCGGTTTAATAGGCAGAGCTCCGCTTTGTCAGCTGAAGCCCCCATGTAATCAAAAGATATTTGGGGAAAACGGCAGAGGCCCTGCTTATAGCAAGGATGCCGGTTTATTATATTGATCATAATATATACATTGTCAAAATATGTACATAAAAGGAGCCTATGGTTCAGGTGTAGTAAGGCCGAAGGAGAGCTATGTTCCACGGCCACCGGGTCTCCTCCTCAGATTTGTGTGAGTCTGCGTGCTCTCGAACGTCAATGAGGTAGTATGATCCGTTGTGCAGATTCTTGCTGACCACAAAGGGTCCTTCCCAAGGTGGGGATAACTTGTGCATATCGGTCTGATCCTGGATGAGCAGAAGCACCAAATTGCCTTCTTAAAAGGTTATTGTCTTGACCCGGCGGCTATGATAACGCCGCAGGTCTTGCTGATAAACCGCCGGACGAGCCAAAGCCATGTCCCATTTTTCATCCAACAGGTCCAATGCTTCCTGGCGTGCTTGCTCGTTGTCCGCTTCAACATAATTCGCAACCCGGGGCAAGTCATGACGAATATCACTTGGGAGTACCGCCTCTGCCCCGTAAACCATGAAGAAAGGTGTATAACCCGTTGATCGATTGGGGGTGGTGTTTATGCTCCTAACACAGAAGGTAACTCTTACACCCAACAACCCGTCGTCCTCTTCAAAGGAACCATAAGCCGGGGCTTGATGCCCTTTAAGATTTCCTGATTTGCGTTCTCAGCTTGTCCGTTGGACTGGGGGTGTGCCACTGATGACACATCAAGCCGGATATGCTCTCTTTGACAGAACTCCTCCATCTCACCTTTAGAAAGGTTCGTGCCATTATCTGTGATGATGCTGTGTGGAAAGCCAAAGTGGAAGATCACCTTTTTGATGAATTGAACCGTCGTGGATGCGTCACACTTGCTTACGGGCTCCGCTACGACCCATTTAGTGAACTTATCAACCACCACCAACAGGCGGGTCTTCTTATCTTTGGACCGCTAAAGGTCCCACCATATCAAGCCCCCAAGTAGCAAATGGCCAAGTTATTGGAATCATCCGTAGCTCTTGAGCCGGAACATGAGCTCGGCATGAAAACTTCTGACAAGCGTCACATCGCTTTACCAGATCCTCAGCATCAGCATGAGCCGTCAACCAGTAGAAACCATGACGAAAAGCTTTAGCAACCAGGGATATTGAACCGGCTTGCTGACCACAATCGCCTTCATGGATCTCACACAAAATCTATTGGCCCTCTTTAGGAGAAACACAACGCTGGAACACACCTGAGACACTGCAGTGGTGTAACTTGCCATTATGAATAACCATGGACTTTGATCTCCGGACTATCTGTCTGGCCAGAACTTCATCATCTAGTAACTCGTTGTGGTTCATATACGCCAAATATGGAACCGTCCAATCCGGAATTACATGTAAAGCAGCCACCAATTGGGCCTCCGGATCAGGAACAGCTAAATCCTCCTATGTAGGCAACTTAACAGACGGGTTATGCAGGATATCTAGAAAGGTATTGGGTGGTACCGGTTTACGTTCAGACCCCAGCCGGCTTAAAGCATTTGCTGCTTCGTTTTTGCGCCGATCAATATGCTCAACCTGATAACCCTTGAAATGACGAGCCACAATATCCATTTCTCGTCTATAAGCCGCCATGAGTGGATCCTTAGAATCCCAAGTGCCAGAAACATGTTGAGCCACCAGATCAGAGTCTCCTCAAAGTGCGTTATATTGACTAGAGGGGGTGAATAGGCGATTTTTATGAATTCTTCCAATGAGGAATTTGCTGGTGAGGAAATTCCTAAGAGAAGAAATACTTGCAGCGGAATAAGTACTCAGAAGTAAACATTACAGAACACAAGCATAGTCATCATGATGAAATGAAGACAAGCACAGAGTACAGAAAGCATAAACACAGGATAACACAAGAAAGAAGACGGACATACTGAAGAAATTGAACTGAGGAAATTGAGAAAGTCTTCAGTCAAAGTCTTAAAACAGATATGAATAGGCACACAACAACAGAATGAGGAAATGAAAGAGATGAGGAGATATAACCAGTGAGCTCGGTGAAGACAATGATTTGGTAGACCAGTTCCAACTGCTGTCTCAGTTGTACATCTGGTTGGAGCGGCTGAGTATTTAAACTCGAGGACACCCAGTCCCAGACACACAGTCCTCATCGTATTCTCCTTGAGCTAAAGTCACACAGACCTCGCCCAATCACTCGTGGTAAGTCTTCAGGTGACTTCCGAACCTTCACAAACTCGGTCACTCGGTGATCCACAATTCCTCTTGGATGCTCTAGACCTTGACGCCTAACCGTCTGGAAGAAGCACAGTCTTGAAAGGTAACAAGCGTCGGATCCACGCAGGATCAATCTCTTCAGTGATGCTCAATCACTTTGGGTTTGAAGGTTTGGGTTTGGGTTTTCCTCACTTGATGATTTTCGCTCACAGTCCTCAGAGGATGGGATGCTCTCGAATGACAAGTGCCAGTTTCTCTCGGAGCAGCCAACTAGCTAGTGGTTGTAGGGGGCGGCTATTTATATCCTAGGGAGCAACCCGACATGATAAGACATAAATGCCCTTGTCTGATATGACTGTTAGGTGGTAGGATATTTTGGGACAGCTGGCGCGTAGCACAACAAAGGTTGGAATTTTGACTATCAAATTCCTCAGGGCTATCATGTTCCTCACTGTGTAGGTAATTCGCACTGGCGAATTCCTAACTCCTCAGTCAGAACAAATTCCTCAGAGACTAGAAGAACTTCGTCTCTATCACTGAAGAATATGACTGAACTGTATGAGATTTCCAATGGCTTCACTCGAAGGGATTGGTAGGTGTAGGATTTTGAGTTGAGCATCACATGAAATTTTTTCCTTAGTATTTCCTCGACCCCCTTTAACAGTATGGTGTTTCCTAAGACTCAAAAAAGAATGAAACTATAAAAACAAGAGTCTTCATGCTTCATGTTCCTTGAATGATTACCAAGTCTTCAAGGTCACACCAATTTCTTCACTTTCAAAGTCTTCAGAAAGTCTTCAGAAATACAAAGTCTTCAGTCGAAGAACTTCATTTTTAGGGGTCGACTTTCTTTGTAAATATCAAACTCCTCATAGACTTATAGACCTGTGTACACTCACAAACGCATCAGTCCCTTAACCTATAAGTCTTCAATACACCAAAATCACTAAGGGGCACTAGATGCCCTTACAATCTCCCCCTTTTTGGTGATTGATGACAATATAGGTTAAGTTTTCAACGGGGATAAACATATGAAGTGTAAATACTGATATTGAGGAATTTGATTGCAAGATAAGAAGAACTCCCCCTGAAGATGTGCATAGTGAGGAATTTGCTTTTGAAGCAATGCACACTTGAAAAGTATAATCATAGAGATCCCCCCCTATATCTTGTAATTCATACACGCATTTGACATATAATATGAAGAATTTGAAATGCATGATGAAATATGGTGACTGATGTAATTCAGCATGCGTGCATTAACATTAATGAGGAACAAGCATGCAAAAGAACAGAGCAAAAGTATCAGGCCACCATAGAGTTTAAGATTACAACTCGATCCAGCAAAGTCATGAGAAGAACGAGAGTTGTAACTTAGAAAAAAAAACGCCCATATAAGATAGACCCGCTTGAATACTAACTCAAATTTCTCCTCCTTTGTCATCGAATGACCAAAAGGGTTGAAACTAAGGACTAACGCCCCTGAAGAATATCATGTTAATGGAGGAGAGCCAGTGTTGTCAGGGTCTTGAGTCATTGTAGGGCCTGCTGCAGTGTCATCGAAGTCTTCATACTCATCCGTGTCACGCGATGAAGAATATGAACTGGCGACCAAGGGAGGAACCTTGACCTTCTTGAGTTTCTTCTGTGGAGGAGCAGACCAGTCAAAGTCTTCCTTGATGCCCATTTGCTGCAGATCTTCTTCACCATATAGATGTGACAGAATAGCCCAGGTGCGATCAAACACTTCATGGAGGTAGTAATGGTTTTTCTTCACTGCATTATGTGTAGAAGTCATGTTGTGAAGAATAGAGCCAAACTGACGCTTAACCCATTTGTGGTTCTGATCCACTTTCTGGTGAAGACTTATAAGCAGTTCATGGTCAGTCATCACACGAGGAGCAGTAGCTTGAGGACTAGACTTGGTAGCATTGGAAGCAGAATCATGAGTGGCAGAGTCATCATTGCTGGAGTAAGATGCAGCTTTGCGGAACTGACCATCCAATGGACAAATGCCTTCATCGATTACGGCTGGTGACTTGCCCTTCTCATTAGATGAGGAAATTGTCCGCTTGAGGACTTCAATAGGGGGCAAGTAGCTAAGGTGATTCTTAAATCAGCCATGTAGTTGAGTGAAGACCTTATTCTGAGGAATCTCATGATCCACGGCGCATAAGGCTTCAGCTCAAAAAGTGAAAGTGCAACATTTGCCAGAGTCCTCATGAAGAAATCATGATAGTTTATGGGGATTCCATGCATTATATTGAAGAGCATATTCTTCATCATTCCGATAACTTCCTCATCGGATGAGTCATGGCCTTTGATAGGACTCATGGTCTTCGTCAGGATGCGGTAGATGGTTCTAGGCACATAGAGCAATTCCTTCATGAGGAATTTGGTCCTTGGGGATTGACCAAGCTTCAGCGGCTTCATGAGCACTTGCATATAGTGAGCAGTGAGTTCAGGCTCAACATATAGACAACGAGCACCGTCAGGTGGAGGACTGATTGGCAAGGCACGAAGCAATTCAGAGGCAGGTGCCTTGTAATGAGTGTTTTCAGTCATCCAGTCCAACACCCATGAGTTGACGTTAGTAGCATCACCTGTGATATGCAGAGTTGCGTAGAACTGAAGAATAAGCTCTTCATTCCAATCAACTATGTCAGAGCAGAAGTTGAGCAAGCCTACATCATGAAGCATGCTGAGGACTTGAGAGAAGCACGACATAGATTCCATGTCCACATGAGGAATATGCTCGTGATCGAAGACTTTTGTCCTTGTTAAAAAGCAGTGAGTAATAGAAGTTGGCCTGGCTGGCAGTCGAGAAGCGCTTCCTTCTAAGACGAGCATTGTCATAGGGGTTGAATTCAGTGAAGAACACATGCTCGCCGAAGAAATCATCAGCCTTGAATTTTTGCTACTCTGAGAAGGGATCCTTTGGCTTGGGCTGAGGAGTGTCAGTCAATTGCTTCACCACTTCAGGAATCGCAATCTCAGGTTCCTCATGCTGAGGAATTTCAGGCTCTTCTGCAGCTTCAATCTGGTTCTTCAATTCCTCATTGACATTTTCTTCAGCACTAGTGGCTGGAATTTCTTCATGAACACTGGGGGTTGCACGAGGTTCCTCAGATCCAGTTTGCACTTCAGTAGCAGCAGGGGACTGAGGAATTGCTTGGAGCCGAGTGAACATTGGAGAGTTGGGGTGCTGACTGTCCCAAAACTCATCATTGAGCACAGGAGTGGTACGGCCAATGTCCACATCCTCATCTTCCATTTCTTCAACACCTGCCTCTTCACCAGTGAACTGAGGCATAGGTGAGGAAATGACTGGGGTTGAAGGGATTTCATCCACTTCAATTTCTTCATCCAACCGCTCTGTCGAAGCAGCAGAAGGAGTTTCTTCATCAGATTCATTGGGAATCACATAATCTTCACCAAAAGGAACAAGGTCCTTTGATGGCATGAAAGAGACTTGAACGACATCAATTGGGTTGTCAATAGAGCTAGTCAGTGGCTTCATCTTCTTCGGAGCTGAAGAATTTGATGAAGTTGATGCCTTCCTTTTCTTCACAGCTGCACGCTCGGCAGCCTTGGTCTTCTTCGCATCTGATGCAGATGGAAGGATTGGAGTTGGTGTAGGCGCAGGAGCTGCAGAGGACTTGGGTTTAGTTTCTTCAGACGCAACTGATGCAGTTGCCCTGACTTCTTCACTTTCTTCAGGCGCACCACTAGTGGATGCGCTGGCAATTTCTTCAGCGGCTGGAATGGAGTCATCAGCCGTGGAACTCTCATTTTCTTCAGCAGCCTGATTGTCATCAGCGATGCTGGCATGTTCTTCAGTAGGTTGAGCAGATACTGCAGCCTGAGTAACTTCAATGTGCACAGGAGGAGCAACACTTGAAGTGAATTTCTTTGTCATATTGATGAACCGCACCTTGGCGCCCTTCCAATCAGCATAGTAGCAATCGAATTCATCACTCAATTGCTTGATGTCAGCTTGCAATGCAATGAGCTGATTAGGGGAGAGAGTGAGGACATTGTCCTTGAGGTAGCGTTGCTTCTTGTATTGCATTTTCTTCAGCTTTCTGCCTTGTTCAAATTTCCACTTTTCTTCCTCAATAAAGGCAGTCAGAACATGACTCTGTCCAGGAGTGAGGTTCATCTCCGGCAAAGGCATGTTAGGGTCCTTGTTCCATAGGTCAATGTAATCGAGGATCAACTTTGGATCCAACATCAGTGGCACATTGCTGCCTTGGGCTCTAGCGGCCCTGGCTTGCCTGTCTCTGATGATTTCGGCAAGTTCTTCATCATCAGCCTCATCATCATTAGAGGGCACTTGCAAGGCGACCTGCTTCTTGTGAGGACTTGGTCGAAGGCCTCGTCCAGCAGTGGCCTTTTTCTTCAGTAGAGAGGGGCCAGCTGAAGATTTTGGTGCAGCTGAGGAACTTGCAGATGCTCCTGAGGCAATTGCGATGCCTTGGGTCTGTTGGCATGTGGCGAGATGCACAGGTGCTGAGGATCTGGTCGGAGCCACTGAAGACTTTGTCGGAGGAGCTGAAGACTTTTGAGGAGGAGGAGCAGACTGAGGAATTGGCCTTGAGGGCATTGAGGGAGAAGCGCTTGACTTATGAGCAGGCTTCTTAGGCATCGCCTTCTTCGGCTGACTAGCAGAGGCCTCAGCAGAGGCGGAATAAGTAGCAGAGTCTGCATTGAATTTCTTCATTGCTTCTTTTGCTTGCTTGGCTAGTTTGGCCTGGCGCTTTGCCCATTCATTAGCATAGTCCTCACCGCGCTTGAGGCTGGTGGGATCTGCCACTTGGCCTAGTGCCAATGGAGGTCTTGAGCATGGAGGGTTGAGCGCGAATTTCTTCATATACTTGGGAGTAACATACATGTACTCCCTCCATTCTCGTGCCCATCTCCTCTCTATCTGTCGTATGCGCACCTTGCGCTGATTCTTGTCCTCCTTGCCAAACTTGGCCTCATCAGGAGTCCAGTATCCAGCATAAATGTCCTTAGGGATTTCAAACACAGTATTGACCTCAGGCCTCTTTCCTCCCTTCTGTGGCTTCTTATCAACCATTTTCCTTCAGGTGAGGAATATGAACAACTGAGGTTTCTGAAGAGGTGTGCAACTTTTCTTCGAGGAACGCTGCAAATGAGTTAAGTTGATGAGAACCTAGTGATTCAGTAGCAGACATTTGTACCTATGAATAGAGTATAGTTGCGAGGAATTTGGAGAGGTCATATGCGTTCTCAGATGGTTTTTCAAAAATGAATAGGTTAGAGGAATTTGACCAGATGAGTCTTCAGGAATTTCACTAGGCGTTCTTTGTCTTAGGTTCCACAGTTGTATAGATCGAAAATCCATACAATTGAGGAATCTTGAAGAAAAACATTGCTTAGAGAAACAAATCAAGAGCCGATGACATGTGAGGTGTTCATGTGTGTGAAGATTTGAAGAATAAACACCTTTGAAGATTTTCAAGAAAACAAAAGAATCAAAGAGGGTAGTAAAAGTAACTTTTAATTGCCCGAGATTGAAGAACACGACGAACTGAGAAGTGTCGATGTGAATTTCGTTAGTTCAGATCTTCCACGCCCTAACTTGGCAGAGGAAGACGGCTACGGCGGCGGCGGAGTGAAGAAATCCACAACCGGCGCGAGTACGACAGCGACGAGGTCGAGGCAGTGAAGCTCTTCCTCACCGGCGATGATGAAGTAGAGGTGGCGCTAGGGTTTCGGGATGCTCGAGTGGGAGTGAGAGCGATGGGAGTAAAAAATGAAGTGAGGAAGAGGCAGGGGTATTTATAGTGGAAGTGAAAAACTGTACGCCCAAAGATTTTGGACGAACGTGCCCCTGGCCCTTCTCATTCGCTTGACATGTGTCACCCACGTACTAAGAGGTGGCGATCGTGTAGGATCGTGGGTGAATAGATAAGTATTGTCGTGGGATGCGGAACGGTTTGAGCGGCAAAGCCAAAAGTTCAGATCAGATATATTAAAATTTCTGTTCGCAATTTGTTCAGCGGTCAAGGACACAGTGAAGATTTTGAATGAGTTTCAAATAGAACGCACATGAAGAATTTGTGAATAGACTAGGTTGAGTTTAGCATAGAAGGGGAAGGGTCCGATCACATTCACTTAGCAGAAGAAATCAACTTGAAGAATTAGCAATAAGTGAATGCTATAGAGGACATAAAACTCATACAAATATTTTCAAAATGAGGAACAACACCGGAAAGAGTGAAGACAATGCAAAGTTGAAGAATTTTTAAAAACCAAGGAATTTCAAAAAACGAAGAAAAACTCAAATTGAAGATTTTCAACTTTGGTTGGTGGCGTGACCCATCGTATAAGAAAGCTGGTTTCATACACCGCGTACAATTGTCGTAGGACTCTGAGAATCAATTTCTTCATTAATTTCTTCACACTTAGAGGGTTAGTCTTCATTTATTGAAGAAAAACGTTACATCATGTGTTGCACATCTAAGTCATCAAGTCAGCATAAGTGTTAGGATGTGTGTCCATTTCAGAGAACATTTGAAGATTCTAGGATGTTTAGCTCACACCGCAACTTGCTAAATCTCTTCTCATCCAAGGGCTTAGTGAAGATATCGGTCAGCTGATCTTCAGTGCTTGCGTGGTTGATGGAGATGTCGCCCTTCAACACATGATCATGAAGAAAATGATGACGAATCTGGATGTGCTTGGTCTTTGAGTGCTGAACTGGGTTATGAACAATCTTGATAGCACTCTCATTGTCGCAATAGAGAGGCACATTCTTCACGTTGATGCCATAGTCCTTGAGTGTTTGCCTCATCCAAAGTAATTGAGCACAGCACAATCCAGCAGCAATGTACTCAGCTTCTGCAGTTGAGAGTGATACGCAGTTCTGTTTCTTCGAGGACCAACAGACCAAAGATCATCCGAGGAAACGGCATGTGCCTGACGTTGACTTGCGGTCCACGCGATCGCCAGCATAGTCAGAGTCTGAATATCCAATGAGATCAAATGAAGAGCCCTTGGGATACCATAATCCAAGTGTTGGTGTGTGAGCTAGATATCGAAGAATGAGCTTCATATCCTTATGGTGTAATTCCTTTGGTGTAGCTTGAAATCGGGCACACATGCAAACACTAAGCATAATATCTGGCCTAGATGCACATAGATACAATAAAGAGACAATCATGGAGCGGTATAACTTTTGATCAAAGTCTTTACCATTTTCATCAGTGCATAGATGGCCATTTGTGGGCATTGGAATTTTGACCCCTTTGCAATCTTGCATGCCGAATTTCCTCAGTGCGTCCTTGAGTTATTTCTCCTGAGATATGAATATCCCATTGCGCTGTTGACGAATTTGAAGACCTAAAAAGAATTTCAACTCTCCCATCATAGAAATTTGATATTCTTCACTCATCATATAGGCAAATTCATCACTATAACATTGATCAGTACAGCCAAAGATAATATCATCAACATATATTTGGCACACAAACAATTCATCATCATATGACTTAGTGAAAAGAGTAGGGTCGAGTGAACCGGGTTTGAAGCCTTTCTTCATGAGGAATTCCTTGAAAGTATCATACCATGCCCGAGGGGCTTGCTTGAGGCCATACAGGGCCTTGTTGAGTCTGAAGACTTTGTCAGGATTCTTTGGATCTTCAAAACCTGCGGGTTGAGCAACATATACTTCTTCCTCAAGCTTACCATTGAGGAATGCACTTTTCACATCCATTTTATATAAGGTGATATTATGATGGTTAGCATAAGCAAGTAATATGCGAATAGCCTCAAGTCTAGCAACATGTGCAAAAGTTTCATCGAAATCAATTCCTTCAACCTATGTGTAGCCTTGACCTACAAGCTGTGCCTTATTCCTCACCACAAGGCCATTTTCATCTTGCTTGTCGCGGTAGATCCACTTTATGCCAATAATGTTGTGCTTGCGAGGATCTGGTCGTTTGACTAGTTCCCAGACGTTGTTGAGCTTGAACTGATGTAATTCTTCTTGCATAGCTTGAATCCACTCAGGCTCCAGAAATGCTTCATCTACCTTAGTGGGCTCTATGAGAGACAAAGTGCCCAAAAATTTTAGACAAATGTGAAGATTTTGAACATGTGAGAGGACCTAGTGCTTCAATGTCATTGATGATCTTCTCGATTTGCACTTCATTTGCAATACGAGGATGAGCGGGTTGTCTTCGAGGAATTTGATCCACATTCTCTTCAGGAGCATTTTCCTCAGCACCATTTTCTTCAGGTTCGCCAGCTCGACGTTCATCACGTTCTGGAATGAATTCTTCAGCAGATTATTCAGTGGGAATGACATCCTTAGTAGCCTTGAACTTGATAGATTCTTCAGGTGATGGTTCATCTAACATAGAAGGTAGGTGCTCTCTTTGCGAGCCATTAGTCTCATCGAACCGCACATCTACAGTTTCAACAACTTTGTCAAGAACGTTGTTGAAGACTCTGTAGGTGTGCGAGTCCTTTCCATAACCAAGCATAAAACCCTCATGTGCTTTTGGTGCAAATTTAGAATTGTGACGAGGATCTCTAATCCAGCATTTAGCACCGAAGACTTTAAAGTAACTCACATTGGGTTTCTTGTCAGTGAGTAGTTCATAGGCAGTCTTCTTGAAGAATTTGTGAAGATGTACCCTGTTGATGACGTGGCACGCAGTATCAATGGCCTCAATCCAGAAACGACGAGGTGTCTTGTATTCGTCAAGCATAGTGCGAGCCATCTCAACAAGGGTCCTGTTCTTGTGCTCCATGATGCCATTCTGCTGAGGAGTATAAGGAGCAGATAACTCATGAGTAATACCAAGTTCATCAAGATAGCCATCAAGACCGGAATTCTTGAAGTCAGTCCCATTGTCACTTCTGATGTGCTTGATCTTCACACCAAAGTTGGCTGAAGCCCTCGAGGAAAATCGTTTGAAGACTTCCTGCACTTCATGTTTGTAAGTGAGAATGTGCACCCATGTATAATGAGAATAATCATCAACAATAACAAAACCATATTGAGAAGCATCATTTAGAATTGCAGAATAATGATTGGGACCAAAGAGATCCATGTGAAGCAATTCAAATGGTCGAGTGGTGGTCATGATAGTCTTCGCTGGATGCTTGGCCTTGGTCATCTTTCCTGCTTCATAGGCTCTGCATAAGTGATCCTTGAGGAATTTGACATTCTCAATGCCAATGACATGCTTCTTCTTCGCAAGCGTGTGCAAATTCCTCATGCCAGCATGACCAAGTCGTCGATGCCATAGCCAGCCTTCTGAGGCTTTTGCCAGTAAGCATATGGCTGGTTGTGGTCCTGTAGAGAAATCAACGATATAAAAGTCTCCTCTCCTAAAGCCTTCGAAGACTTTGGAATGGTTAGCTTCCATGATCACAACACAACGATATTTTCCAAATACAACAACCATATCGAGATCACAAAGCATTGAGACAAACATGAGGTTGTATCCTAAGGACTCGACAAGCATGACTTTGTCCATGTGTCGATCCTTTGAGATTGCAACCTTACCTAGACCCAACACCTGACTTTTGACTTTGTCAGCGAAGATGATGTGCTTCAGATGTGACGGTGATAAGGGATCATCCATCAATAGATTCTTGTCACCAGTCATGTGATTTGTACATCCACAATGGAGGACCCACTCATTTGCTTTGGGTTGATCATCCTGTAGATGAATTAGTGCACCTTACAAACTCATATACTTCATCAGTGAAGAATATGATATCAGTATCATCAATTCAATTTCATCAAGCAATAGCACAGATAAATCAGTATGAGGATGTGAGAAATGAGAATTCATTTCTTCATGATTAGCCTGTGTCCTTTCAGGCATTATTCAGGTCTCCAGCAAATTCTTCAGACATTTTGAGCACGTCTGGAGACCTGAACCTGCATAAGAGATTAGTTCTTTTTCTTCACCGCCCACATCTGAAGGGGTGGCAAAGAGTTCATCACTCTGCGAGCACCATATGAGAAAGGTGGCATAGAAGCCAGTCCGCTTCGTTTCACATGAGAGGGGTTAGGGTAAGCATATGAATAAGCAGAGAAATTCTTTGAGGACTTATGAACATAATGATTTGAAGAATAATTCTCATATTCATAGCCCTTAGCTCTACCTTGCGAATCAGAGGGGTTAGCATGATAATGATCATGTGAGGATTTTGATCCTGTTGAGGAATTTGATCCATATGAAGAATTTTGTCCATATGAAGAATTTGACCTGGAGTTCCTATTCTTCATAGGTGGTGTCATGAGGACATTCACCTGAAGACTTTCAAGGCAACTTTTGGGAACCCAGATTTTCTTCATAGGGGAACCATTCATGCAGTTAGTGCCAACATATCTAGCAAATACTTCACCATTCTGATTTTTGAACAGTTTATAGTTGGAGTCAAATGACTCATCAGAAGAATTAGGAGATTCATATGTAAAGCCAGATAAATTGGATGGATCAACTGGAGGTCCCTTTGCAGCAACCCATGAGGTTTTGGGGTACTGCTCAGGCTTCCAATATGTTCCATCAACATTGAGTTTCCTCTCAAAAGCAATACCCTCTTTCCTAGGGTTCCTGTTGAGGATCTGCTTTTTAAGCACATCACAAAGAGTCTGATGCCCTTTGAGGCTTTTGTACATGCCTGTCATGTACAATTCCTTCAGCCCTGCATCATCAGTGATACTAGCAACTTCCTCAGATAAGGAATTAGTGATAGTAGAGATAGGTAAAGAATTTGTAACATTAGAAGCATTTGAACACTTAGGTGAAGAATTAGCAGATTCACGTTCAATGCACTTCAGACATGGAGGGACAAATTCTTCCTGAGTAGCACTGATTTGTTGAGCAAGTAATGAATCGCACTCCTTCTGAAGATCTTCATAACTCACTCTTAGCTTCTCAAGATCTTGCTTTCTTTGAAGAAATTCATAAGAAAGCTTCTTGTGATCACATAAGAGAGTGTTATGATGACCTTGAAGGTTGTCAAACTTGGAATGAAGTCTCTGAAGATTATCAGACAAGGTTTTAGTGCGGTCCATTTCTTCACCCAACATATCATCACTTTTATCTAGCATGTTTTGAACCTTTTCAAAAGCCTTTAGTTGTTTCACAGCAATCTTAGCAAGTTTAGAGTAGCCGGGCTTGAGATTTTCATCAGATTCATCCTCACTAGATTCAGATAGGCGTATTTAGTTACCTTGGCACCCTTTGCCATGAAGCAATAGGTGGGAGCGTAGTCATCATTGCCTTCATCAGTCTTGTTGGTGAAGCCATTTTCTTCAGAGTTGAAGATAGACTTGATGACGAATGCAGTAGCGAGAGCTAGGTTCGCCACACCAGACTCGGATTCCTCAGATGCTTCCTCATCCTCATGTTCCTCAGATTCAGCCTCAGAGTCCACTTCCTTACCAATGAATGCCCGAGCCTTCTTGGAGCTGCTCTTCTTGTGAGCTGAAGACTTCAAGGATTTTGATGACGAAGACTTTGAAGATTTCTTCTTCTTCTTGGCATCATCAGAACTGTAATCCTTGTATTTCTTCTTCTTCAATTCCTTATCCCACTGCGGACAATCTTGAATGTAGTGACCAGGTTTCTTGCATTTGTGGCATAGCTTCTTCTTGTAGTCATTGGATGAGGAATCATTGCTCCTTGAGGATTTTCCAAAGCGACCACGTCTTGAGAATTTCTGAAATTTCTTCACGAGTAGTGCTAGTTCCTGGCTCAGTTCTTCAGGATCACCAAGGCTACTAGTGGAGTCCTCTTCTTCAGACTCAGAGACTGCCTTGGCCTTCAGAGCACGTGGTTTGCCTTAGCTCGAACCATAGGGATCTCTCTTCTCAGCAAGCTAGAACTCATGAGTGTTTAGCCTCTCGAGGATATCAGCAGGATCAAGTGACTTGTAATCAGCACGCTCTAGAATCATCAGTGCCAGAGTGTCAAGTGAAGAATCGAGCGATCTCAGCAATTTCTTCACCACATCATGGTCGATGCTGTCAGTGGCGTCAAGCATTGTTTTGAAATCGTTAACTGGTAGCTGCTCGGTTGGCTGGCGAGTAGGGGATTAATGGGCTAATCGGCAAGTTAATTGGCCATTTAATTAATTAATCAGATGATTTATCAGTTTTTTGGCTACTCGGTGACCCTATGAGTAGGGATTAATCGGCAAGTTAACTGGTTAATCGGATGAATTCTTGAACAGGGGCGCCAAGCGCTTGAAGCTCATTTGAGATATCAGTGAGGCGATCGAAGGTTTGCTGAACATTTTCATTGTCGAGTCTTTTGAAGCAGTTGAAGAGATTGCAAAGAACGTTAACACGAGAGTCACGTTGAGTTGAGACTCCTTCATTTACTTTGGAGAGCCTATCCCAGATAAGCTTAGCAGTTTCCAAAGCACTCACCCTACCATATTGCCCTTTGCTCAGATGGCCACATATGATGTTCTTCGCTTGAGAATCGAGTTGCTTGAATCTCTTCACATCAGCAGCATTCAAGGAAGGTGTGACTGAGGGAACACCATTTTCCACAACATGCCAAAGATCGTTATCAATTGCCTCAAGATGCATTCGCATCTTATTCTTCCAGTAGGGGTAGTCCGTTCAATCGAAGGTAGGACACCCAGCAGAGACCTTGATCATACCTGCGGTTGACATAACTAAAACTCCAGGCGGTTAAACCAAAATCACACAGAACAAGGGAGTACCTTGCTCTGATACCAATTGAAAGTGCGCTATATTGACTAGAGGGGGTGTGAATAGGCAATTTTTATGAATTCTTCCAATGATTTATTTGCTGGTGAGGAAATTCCTAAGAGAAGAAATATTTGCAGCGGAATAAGTACTCAGAAGTAAACATTACAGAACACAAGCATAGTCATCATGATGAAATGAAGAAAAGCACAAAGTACAGGAAGCATAAACACGGGATAACACAAGAAAGAAGACGGACGTTCTGAAGAAATTGAACTGAGGAAATTGAGAAAGTCTTCAGTCAAAGTCTTAAAACAGATATGAACAGGCACACAACAACAGACATGAGGAAATGAAAGAGATGAGGATATAGAACCAGTGAGCTCGGTGAAGACAATGATTTGGTAGACCAGTTCCAACTGCTGTCTCAGTTGTACATCTGGTTGGAGCGGCTGAGTATTTAAACTCGAGGACACCCAGTCCCGAACACACAGTCCTCACCGTATTCACCTTGAGCTAAAGTTACACTGACCTCGCCTAATCACTCATGGTAAGTCTTTAGGTGACTTCCGAACCTTCACAAACTCGGTCACTCGGTGATCCACAATTCCTCTTGGATGCTCTAGACCTTGACGCCTAACCATCTGGAAGAAGCACATTCTTCAAAGGTAACAAGCATCGGATCCACGCAGGATCAATCTCTTCAGTGATGCTCAATCACTTTGGGTTTGACGTTTTGGGTTTGGGTTTTCCTCACTTGACGATTTTCGCTCAAAGTCCTCGGAGGGATGGGATACTCTTCAATGACAAGTGTCAGTTTCTCTCGGAGCAGCCAACGAGCTAGTGGTTGTAGGGGGCGGCTATTTATAGCCTAGGGAGCAACCCAACATGATAAGACATAAATGCCCTTGTCTGATATGACTGTTAGGTGGTAGGATATTTTGGGATAGCAGGCGCGTAGCACAGCAACGGTCGGAATTTTGACTATCAAATTCCTCAGGGCTATCATGTTCCTCACTGTGTAGGCAATTCGCACTGGCGAATTCCTAACTCCTCAGTCAGAACAAATTCCTCAGAGACCAGAAGAACTTCGTCTCTGTCACTGAAGAATATGATTGAACTATATGAGATTTCCAATGGCTTCACTCGAAGGGATTGGTAGGTGTAGGATTTAGAGTTGAGCATCACATGGAAATTTTTCCTTAGTATTTCCTCGACCCCCTTTAACAGTACGGTGTTTCCTAAGACTCAAGAAAGATAAAATGAAACTATAAAAACAAGAGTCTTCACGCTTCATGTTCCTCGAATGATTACCAAGTCTTCAAGGTCACACCAATTTCTTCACTTTCAAAGTCTTCAGAAAGTCTTCAGAAATACAAAGTCTTCAGTTGAAGAACTTCATTTTTAGGGGCCGACTTTCTCTGTAAATGTCAAACTCCTCATAGACTTATAGACCTGTGTACACTCACAAACGCATCAGTCCCTTAACCTATAACTCTTCAATACACCAAAATCACTAAGGGGCACTAGATGCACTTACATCTCCGAAGCATAGTACCCAGCTTAAATTCATTTCCTTAGCCACACGGAGAGCATGGAGTAAGGCCTCGTACTCATCTGCATTGTTATTACAAGGAAACATTAAGCGGAGAAAATAACGAATTTTATCACCTCGAGGGGAAGTAAGGACAACTCCAGCCCCTGAGCCCTCCAATTGCCTGGACCCGTGAAAGTGGATAGTCCAGTATGTGTTATCCGGTTTGTCTTCCGGTGCCTGCAACTCGGTCCAATCATTGATGAAGTCAACAAGCGCCTGATACTTGATTGCTGTCCGAGGCATATACTTGAACCCGTGTGGTCCAAGCTCAATAGCCCACTTTGCAACTTGGCCAGTTTCCTCCATGTTCTTAATTATATTGCCCAAAGGAGCAGAATTGACCATTGTGATGGGATGGCCTTGAAAGTATTGCTTAAGCTTCTGACTCGCCATAAAAAACCCATACACCAGCTTCTGCCAATGCGGATATCTTTGATTTGACTCGATGAGTACTTCACTAATATAGTAAACTGGCCTTTGAACCGGATATTCCTTCCCAGCTTCCTTGCGCTCGACCACAATAGCCACGCTGACAGCCCGGGCATTAGCAGCCACGTATAATAACAGCGGCTCATTATCAACCGGAGCAGCAAGGACCAGCGGTTCAGCCAATTGCCTCTTCAAGTCCTCAAACGCAGCATTAGCTGCGTCACTCCAGACAAAAGTGTTTGTTTTCTTCAACATCTGATACAAAGGGATCGCCTTTTCTCCCAAACGGCTGATAAACCGGCTCAGACCTGCAATTTGACCCGCCAGACGCTGAACATCATTTATACACGCAGGTTTAGCCAAAGATGTAATCGCTTTGATCTTTTCCGGATTAGCCTCAATGTCCCTGTTAGACACTAGAAAGCCTAAGAGATTGACTGCCGGAACACCTAAAACGCACTTGTCCGGATTGAGCATCATCTTATAAACCTGAAGATTGTCAAAGGTCTCCTTGAGGTCATCTAACAATGTCTCCTTCTTTCTTGATTTCACCACAATGTCGTCCACATAAGCATGAACATTGCGCCCAATCTGAGTATGAAGACAATTCTGCACGCATCGCTGATAAGTTGCTTGGGCACTCTTGAGCCCAAAGGGCATAGATACATAGCGAAAGGCTCCAAAGGGAGTGATGAAGGTTGTCTTCTCCTGGTCCTTAACTGCCATTTTGATCTGATGATAACCAGAATAAGCATCCAAGAAACTCAAACGCTCACAACCCGCCGTAGCATCAATGATCTGATCAATACGCGGGAGGGCAAAAGGATCTGCTGGACAAGCTTTGTTCAAATCCGTGTAGTCCACACACATGCACCAAGTGCCATTCTTCTTAAGCACTAACACCGTATTGGCCAACCACTCCAGATGAAAAACTTCAACAATAAACCCAGCAGCCAACAGCCGGGCTACCTCTTCTCCAATGGCCTTGCGTCTTTCTTCATTGAAGCAGTGAAGAAACTGCTTAACCGGTTTAAAATTGGGATCAATATTGAGAGTGTGCTCAGCGAGTTCCCTTGGTACACCTGGCATGTCAGAAGGCTTCCATGCAAAGATGTCCCGGTTCTCACGGATGAACTCGATGAGCGCGCTTTCCTATTTTGGAACCAGATTAGTGCTGATACTAAACTGTCTGGATGAATCACAAGGAACAAAATCAACAAGTTTAGTCTCATCAGCCGGTTTGAACTTCAGGGTCGGGTCATGCTCAGTGGTGGGCTTCTTCAGAGGGGTCATATCTGCCGGATCAACATTGTCTTTGTAGAACTTCAACACTTCTATGGCACAAACCGACTCAGCATAGGCCGCATCACCCTCTTCACAGTCCAATGCAATCTTACGGCTCCCGTGTACCGTGATAGTCCCCTTATGACCCGACATTTTGAGCTGCAAATAAATATAACAGGGCCTTGCCACGAACTTTGCGTAAGCCGGCCGGCCAAACAGGGCGTGATATGGGATCTGGATTTTCACCACTTCAAAGGTCAAAGTTTCTGACCTGGAATCATGCTCATCACCAAATACAACTTCCAACGCTATCTTGCCAACTAGATATGCCGATTTACCTGGTACCACACCGTGAAAAACAGTGTTCGACAGTTTAAGATTCTTATCCGTCAACCCCATGCGACGGAAGGTTTCATAATACATGATGTTGATGCTGCTCCCTCCATCCATGAGTACCTTGGTGAACTTATAACCTCCCACCTGAGGTGCCACCACTAAAGCTAGATGACCCGGATTATCAACCCGGGGCGGACGATCCTCTCTGCTCCACACAATGTGCTGCTCGGACCAACGCAAGTAACGGGGTACTGCCGGTTCAACAGCATTAACTGCCCTCTTGTGAAGCTTCTGATCGCGTTTACACAAGCTAGTAGTGAAAACATGATACTGCTCGCCATTCAACTTCTTTGGATGACTCTGAAAACCTGATTGCTGCTGATTCCCCTGATTGTTCTGTTGGTTGTGACCACCTTGGTTGTTCTGGTTTCCCTGATTATTCTGAAATCCAGAGTTTGTACCGCCGCCACCATGAAAACCTGGACCTGAACCGCTAGACGGACCCTGATCATACCGGAAGAGATCAGAGTTTTTGAACTCCTTCATAATGAAACAATCCTTCCAGAGGTGCGTTGCTGGAACCTCCTTTGTCCCGTGTTTTGGGCAGGGCTGGTTTAACAAGCGCTCCAGATTCACGCCTCCACCGCGCTGGGGCGGTTTACCCTTACAACGCTACGCATTGCCCTGCACGTTGGTGTTAGCGACAAAATCTGAATTATCCGCTTTACGCTTACCATTATTCCCGTGGTTCATTTGGCTATTCTGTCCTTTTGAACCGACATTCTTCTTTCCCTTCTCCTGCTTCTCTTCGTCAGAATTGGGATCTTCGGTATTATCCGAATCAGCATATTTAACCAGAGATGCCATGAGTGTGCCCATATCATTGCAGTGACGCTTGAGCCGCCCAACTTCATTTTCAGCGACTTAAACCGGCAATTCCCCTTCAATGTTACAATTGATGTATCAGCATTGATGCGGTTTGATGAATGCAGGATTTCTGAAACCCGGCGCACCCAATGCATTGTTGATTCGTTCTCTCCTTGAACACAAGCAGCCAGATCCACAATGGACATGGGTTGTTTGCACGTATCCTTGAAGTTCGCTATAAACCGGGCCTTCAATTGATCCCATGACCCGATGGAGTTAGCAGGCAGGCTCTTTAACCAAGTACGAGTTGTTCCTTCCAACATCATGGTGAAGTATTTTGCACACGCCACTTCATCCACTTCCAGCATCTCCATAGCCATCTCGTGGCTCTCAACCCATGACTCGGGGGGTAAATCGGCGGTGTAATTAGGCACCTTCTGTGGGCCTTGAAATCCTTGGGTAACCGTACATTGCACAGAGCTGGAGTGAGACACGACACTCCCCATGAGTTGAAAGCAAGACCGATACCTCGTTCTATTGACACAGCTAGCTGAACCGGGGCGGGTTGATGATGACCCACATACTGTGCCGCTAATGCAGCTTCCCTTCATGCTCTGCCATTATCTACCATGTTGGGGATCTTTGCAGAAAATAAAAATTTTCTACGCATCACCAAGATCAATCTATGGATTCATCTAGCAACGAGAGAGAGGAGAGTGCATCTACATACCCATGTAGATTGCGAGTGGAAGCGTTCAAGAGAACGGGGTTGATGGTGTCGTACTCATCGTGATCCAAATCACCGAAGATCCTAGCGCCGAACTGACGGCACCTCCGCGTTCAACACATGTACGGAGCGGAGACGTCTCCCGTGCCTTGATCCAGCAAGGAGGAGGGAGAGGTTGAGGAAGAGATCTCCAGCAGCAGCACGACGGCGTGGTGGTGATGGAGAGGCAGTACTCCGGCACGGCTTCGCCAAGCTTCTGCGGAGGAGGAGAGGTGTTGGGGAGGGGAGGGGTTGCGCCTTGGAGGTGAGTATGAAGCCCTCCCCTCGCCCCTCTATTTATAGGAGGGGAGGAAGGGG
>NC_041385.1:614669644-614685388 GCF_002162155.2 Triticum dicoccoides
ATGGGCCCAAGGGGGGTGCGCCCAGCCCTCTAAGGGCTGGTTCCCTTCTTTCTATGGCCCATGAGGCCCTCCGGGAGAGGTGGCCCCTCCTGGTGGACCCCCAGAACCCTTTCGGTGGCCCCAGTACAATACCGGTATGCCCCCGAACTTTTCCGGTGACCGTATTACAACTTCCCATATATAAATCTTCACCTCCGGACCATTCCGGAACTCCTTGTGACGTCCGGGATCTCATTCGGGACTCCAAACAACATTTCGTAATCACATACAAGTCTTCCTAATAACCCTAGCGTCACCAAACCTTAAGTGTGTAGACCCTACGGGTTCGGGAATCATG
This sequence comes from Triticum dicoccoides, assembly GCF_002162155.2. Classification (NCBI taxonomy): domain Eukaryota; kingdom Viridiplantae; phylum Streptophyta; class Magnoliopsida; order Poales; family Poaceae; genus Triticum; species Triticum dicoccoides. Next base: position 614,669,982 of record NC_041385.1, read on the forward strand.
CAGACATGACCGAGACAGCTCTCCGGCCAATAACCAACAGCGGGATTTGGATACCCATGCTGGCTCCCACGTGTTCCACGATGATCTCATCGGATGAACCACGATGTCGAGGATTCAAGTAATCCCGTATACAATTCCCTTTGTCGCACGGTACATCAGTTGCCCGAGATTCGATCGTCGGTATCCCAATAACTCGTTCAATCTCTTTTCCGTCAAGTCACTTTACTTGTTCCATAATGCATGATCCTGTGACCAACCACTTGGTCACATTGAGCTCATTATGATGATGCATTACTGAGTGGGCCTAGAGATACCTCTCCGTCATACGGAGCGACAAATCCCAGTCTCGATTCATGCAAACCCAACAGACACTTTCGGAGATACCTGTAGTGCACCTTTATAGTCACCCAGTTACGTTGTGACGTTTGGTACACCCAAAGCACTCCTACGGTATCCAGGACTTACATGATCTCATGGTCTAAGGAAATGATACTTGACATTACAAAAGCTCTAGCAAACGAACTACACGATCTTGTGCTATGCTTAGGATTGGGTCTTGTTCATCACATCATTCTCCTAATGATGTGATCCCGTTATCAATGACATCCAATGTCCATAGTCAGGAAACCATGACTATCTGTTGATCAACGAGCTAGTCAACTAGAGGCTCACTAGGGACATGTTATGGTTTATGTAGTCACACATGTATTACGATTTCCGGATAACACAATTATAGCATGAACAATAGACAATTATCATGAACAAGGAAATATAATAATAACCATTTTATTGTTGCCTCTAGGGCATATTTCCAACAGTCTCCCACTTGCACTAGAGTCAATAATCTAGTTACATTGTGATGAATCGAACACCCATAGAGTTATGGTGTTGATCATGTTTTTCTCGCGGAAGAGGTTTAGTCAAAGGATCCGCGACATTCAGATCCGTATGCACTTTGCAAATATCTATGTCTCCATCTTGAACATTTTCACAAATGGAGTTGAAGTGACGCTTGATGTGCCTGGTTTTCTTGTGAAACCTGGGCTCCCTGGCAAGGGCAATGTCTCCAGTGTTGTCACAGAAGAGAGTCGTCGGCCCCGAGGCATTGGGAATAACTCCTAGGTCGGTAATGAACTCCTTCATCCAGATTGCTTCATGTGCTGCCTCCGAGGCTGCCATGTATTCAGCTTCACATGTAGATCCCGCCATGATGCTTTGCTTGCAACTGCACCAGCTTACTGCCCCACCATTCAAAATATACACGTATCCGGTTTGTGACTTAGAGTCATCCAGATCTGTGTCGAAGCTAGCATCAACGTAACCCTTTACGACGAGCTCTTCGTCACCTCCATAAACGAGAAACATATCCTTAGTCCTTTTCAGGTACTTCAGGATATTCTTGACCGCTGTCCAGTGTTCCATGCCAGGATTACTTTGGTACCTTCCCACCAAACTTACGGCAAGGTTTACATCAGGTCTGGTACACAGCATGTCATACATAATAGACCCTATAGCCGAGGCATAGGGGATGACACTCATCTTTTCTCTATCTTCTGCCGTGGTCGGTGAGGGAGTCCTGGATTAGGGGGTATCCGGACAGCCGGACTATATACATCGTTTCGACTATTGAAGCGTGAAGATACAAGACTCAAGGCTCCGGCCCGTGTCCGGATGGGACTCTCCTTTGCGTGGAAGACAATCTTGGCGATCCGGATATTATATGTCCTTCCTTGTAACCTACTTCATGTAAACCCTAGCCCTCTCCGTGTCTATATAAACCGGAGAGGATGGTCCTTAGAAGGCCGATCACAATTACAATCATACCATCATAGGCTAGCTCTTAGGGTTTAGCCTCTACGATCTCGTTGTAGATCTACTCTTGTACTACTCATATCTTCAATATTAATCAAGCAGGAAGTAGGGTTTTACCTCCATCGGCAGGGCCCGAACCTGGGTAAACATTGTGTCCCTTGCTTCCTGTTACCATCAGCCTAAGACGCACAGATCGGGACCCCCTACCCGAGATCTGCCGGTTTTGACACCGACATTGGTGCTTTCATTGAGAGTTCCTCTGTGTCGTCACTTCGAGGCTTGATGGCGTCTTCAATCGCTAACAACGCGGTCTAGGGCGAGACTTTTCTCCCCGGACAGATCGTTGTGTTTGGCGGCTTCGCACTCCGGGCCAATGCGCTTGGTCATCTGGAGCAGATCGACACCTACGCCCCTAGATACCAGATCAGGTTCGGGAACTTAAACTACACGGCGGATATTCGCGGAGACTTGATCTTCGACGGATTAGGCCCCGCGCCAGGAGCGCCGGACAGTCACGATGAGCACGGCCTAGACCTGCTGTCGGACAATGCTCGCAACATCATCCCTGCAATAGCCCCGGATCTAAATCCGGAACAGGTTGCGTTGCCCAAGGATGGAGGGATAGACCTCGCCCCACAAGCCGCATACTCACCGGCGTTGGAGCCAAACACAGGTCCCACCTATGTGGAGGCCTGTAACCACGGGCCCCCGGACTCGTTCCAGTTGTTGGTTCCGGTCCGCATACCCTCGAGCCAACCAAGCCAGGTTGGACTCTGGTAATGGAATTTACCGCTGCGGACATCTTCCAGCACTTGCCCTTTGGCGACATGCTGAACTCATTAAAGTCTCTCTCTGTCAGGAGGCTCTAGGCCAAACTATGTACGGCCTGAGTGGGAAGCAGGCGACAAAGGAATTCGTTGCCCACCCACCACCCACTTCATTGCCACGATCAATGATTTAACCGACGTTCTTAACTTCGACCCCGAAGACATCGACGGTACGGACGACGATGCAGGAGAAGCTTCAGAATCTCTGGGGCACGGGACTACTACCTTGTCACACGATATATACATGGTGGATATGCCCAAGAAGGACAACGGCGATAGTCCAAAAGATAAAACACCCGGGCAAAAGCCAAAACGGCGGCGCAGACGTCGCTCAAAATCCAGCAACAGCAAAAATAGCGACAAGAGCGCAAGAAGGGTCGACATACCAGAAGGCAGTAACGACCACACGGACCCAGCGATGGAGCAGGATGAGCCAGGTCACGCCAAACCAAGTTCGGAGCAAATATCCGATCTCAATGATCCGGAGGGATGCGCTCATGAAACCGCCCCAGAACAGGAAAACAGTCCGGACGACAATGCATTCATCATCCCGGACGAACTAATGGAACAAGGCAACCTCCACCGAAAGCTTATGGCCACAGCAAGAAGTCTAAAGAAGCGGAAACAACGGCTTAAGGCCGCACAGGAAAAGCTCAGTCGCAGATGGAATAAAGTCCTAGACACTGAACAAAGAGATGGCGACGATCGCCATACAAAAAGCTATCCAAAACGCAAGCTACTGCCAGAATTCGACGACGAGGTCGTTCCACCAAAGAATAATACGACCAGGAGACCAGACGTACCGCTTCACAACCACAACAGAGCGGCTACTGACATCACGCACGATCTACGTGAGAAGCCGGATAAGAAGGCTGGTGCAGCTAGGTCCATCTACGGATCTAAAGGACACACCCCAGCGAGGGACCATGGTCACCCAAACGCTCATACAAGCCAAATACTAGTTCGGAATAAGCACCGGACACAACAACAGCCGACCACATGCCACAACGCACCCAGATACAGAGGGGCTGCTCACCCCCTGTGCCTCACCGAAGAAGTACTGGACCATGAATTCCCACAAGGCTTTAAACCTGTGAACATAGAGGCATACGACGGAACGACAGACCCAGGGGGCTGGATTGAGGATTTTATCCTGCATATTCACATGGCTCGTGGGTATGACCTCCGCGCCATCAAATACCTTCCCCTTAAGTTGAAGGGACCAGCTCGACACTGGTTGAAAAGCCTCCCCGAAAATTCAATCGGGAGTTGGGAGGAACACGAGGACGCTTTCAGGGCCAACTTTCAAGGGACTTATGTCTGGCCTCCGGATGCAGACGATCTAAGTCACATAGTCCAACAACCCATAGAGTCCGCCCGCAAGCTTTGGAATAGATTCCTCACTAAAAAGAATCAAATAGTCGACTGTCCGGACGCTGAAGCCTTAGCAGCATTCAAACACAGCATCCACGACGAGTGGCTCGCCCGGCACCTCGGCCAAGAAAAGCCAAGGACAATGGCAGCCTTAACAGGCCTTATGACCCGCTTTTACGCGGGTGAAGATACCTGGCTAGCCCGTAAACGCACCAGCGATCCCAGCACATCCGAACTAAGGGATGGCAACGGGAAGCCACGGCGTAATAAACACAAACGCCAAAACAAGGAAGAGAGCCCAGATAACACGACGGTCAACGCCGGATTCAGGGGCTCTCGACCTGATCAGCATAAGAAGCCATTTAAAGGCAGTAAAGAGGGACCGTCCGGTCTGAACAAAGTCCTGGATAGACTATGCCAAATTCATGGCACCCCAGAGAAACCTGCGAAGCACATCATAGAGAGTGCTGGGTCTTCAAGCAGGCCGGCAAATTAAATGCCAAACACAAGGGGAGGGAAACACCAAGTGAAGACGAGGACGAACCTCGCTAGCCGAACACTGGGGGACAGAAAAAATTCCCGCCAGAGGTTAAAACAGTAAACATGATCCACGCGACTCACACATTCACGAGAAGGCACGAACGCGCGCTCAGTAGAGCCCATCGTACCCACATCTGACTCCTGGATGTCTCGTCCGATCACCTTCGATCACATGGACGGCCGAACTAGTTTTCGACGCGGAGGATCACAGGCCTTGGTGCTTGACCCAATAATCGACGGATACCGTCTCACCCGTGTCCTCATGGACGGCGGTAGTAGCCTCAATTTAATATACGAGGATACTGTCCGCAAAATGGGGATAAACCCATCCAGAATTAGCCAAAGCAACACCGCCTTTGAAGGGGTGATACCAGGCGTTGAAGCCTATGGCAGGGGCTCCATCGTGCTGGAAGTAACATTCAGCTCCCCAGGCAACTCCAGAAGCGAAGAACTACTCTTCACCATCGCCCCCCTCCAAAGCGGCTATCATGCACTGCTTGGAAGAACGGCCTTCGCCCGCTTCAACGTATTGCCGCACTATGGCTACCTTACACTCAAGATACCCGGTCCACGTGGCGTCATCACCGTTAGCGGAATCACAGAGCGCTCTTCACGCGCAGAGGAACACGCGACGGCCCTGGCGGCCGAACTGTAAGCGGCCTCCAAATATCAAAAACATGACTGGTCATTCCGACCACAGACACGGTTAGATGAGTCCGGTAGCCCAAATAAAACTGAACCAGGGCACCGTATATGTAATCCCATAACGGATACCAGGGGCTATAAAAATTTAACACAGCCCCACGTCTGGCTCAACCTTACTGGCGGGCCAACATCTTACACTTTTTATTATTTAACCGCGTACTTACGTTGTACTCTCCTATGAGTTTTCTTTTTTCACAGACAACGTTTGCGCGATACCCTCCCAGGATACGGCACAATGGAGACAAAGGCGCAGACATGCAGCAGGGCCCTGTTCAATAGGTTTCTTTTTAGATTAAGCCCCTGTGTAAACCTTTTCTACTGCCTCTTGTTGTTTAACCATCCCATGGGTTCCATACCCATAGAGGATACTATCGTTATTGGCATTTCGCCATGATAGATTCATCATACGTACCTGGAACCTTAGGGTTTATAGCAGGCTTTCTTCAGCCTATTTTCTTTTACAAAGACCGAATACCTTCGGGAGTGTTCGACGTCACGAGTTTGGCCTTATATGCATCAGCTCCGAATCATGTCTTTGGTCAAATGTTGGGTTTGCCCGGCTCCTGGGTTTGCCGCCTTATGTTTTGTTATTATTGGCTAAGGAGGGCCAAAGGAGAACTACTGTGATTGTGCCCTGGTTATTCCGGATGAGCGCCTCAGTAGAGAAAGCCGAAAACTGACTGTCATGATACAGCGAGAGACTATTCAACCACTCGAAGACTCACCAAAATCTTTAAGGATTCCTCCGCATTACCGAAGGGCCGTTTTCCGGCCACGTACATACGCGCCCGTATTCGGATGCATGCGAATGTACAAGGGGCTACATAGTAGCCCCACTGTTAGACCCCCATGGCTAAGCGAAAGCGTTACAGCTATATTGTCCGGTTGTCTAGTTCGATGTGCGATCTGCTCCTTAATGGACCAAGACGTTGGATCAAGTGTGATTAAGCATATTTATCGCGAACACCACCGCATTGTATGCGTAGGGGCTGAAGCCAACGACTGCTAACTTTCGGACTACTCATATCTATATAAAAACGGCCGCAAAGGGGACACAATCATACTTCCGGGCAAAAAGTATAAACATAGCCTCATAATCAAAATAAACATTGTTTTTTATAATGATTCGACTTATCATTCGAACAAAATATTCTTCGAGCACTGCGCCTCTATCAGGCGAGAACCTTTTGTGACCTGCGCCAAGTAGTGCGCGGTCGGATACTGACCTCCCGCCGGATCCTGGGTCACTATAATGGTGGCCTCCATATCCGTCCAATAGGCTTTAACGTGGGCAAGAGCCATCCGCGCACCCTCTATGCACGCCGACCTCCTCATGGCGTAAATCCGAGACACGACCCCAAGGAATTGCTGCACCAAACCAAAGTAGCTGTCCGGCTTAGGCCCCTTTGGCCACAAATGGTCTATTACAGACCGCATTGCAAGCCCAGACAGCCTGTGGAGCTCCGCCATAGCAGCCACCTTCTCATTTAGCGGCAGCGGGCGAGTGGGAGCATGGAACTGCGACCAGAAAAGCTTCTCCACTTCTTTATCACCTTGACCCTCGAAGAACTTAGCAGCGTCAGTTGTACTATTTGCCAAGTCCACATATGCGTCTGCAGCACTCCAGCGCCCAGCCAGGGAAGCATACTTCGGATCCAAAAACCTCGTCCGCAGTAAGTAGGAGCCCCCAGCCATGATTTTGTCGGCCTGTTGGAGCTCCTCCCACATACCACGGACTTCGGTCTGCATCTCCTTGGCGGCATTAAGTGCCTTGTACAGCTCGGCCGAACTAGCCTTATTCTCCTTTTCGAGGAGTACATACCGGTCGGCGGCATTTTTGAACTCCTCAGCCATTTCGGCTATTTTTTCCTCGCTTCGGCGATGAGCAGCCTGTTCGGCTCTCAATTTTTCGGCCGCCTTTAGGGCAGCTGCATTGCTAGCCCGAGCTTGTTCCTTGGCCTGAGCAAGTTTCGCCCTCAGGGCCTCCACGACAGCAGCACCATATGCAGTGCAAACACATGGCATTAACATTATGCCGCTCTTGCATTTTCCTATACAACATAATAAGGGAAGCAGAGCACATACCCTATGACTCCTCCAGCCGTTTGTTCACCAGCGTGATATCGGCATCAATAGATCCGATCTGCCTCCTTAGTTCGGCAACTTCAACAGACTGGTCGGCTGCCGGATCCTTATATACCTGCGCACATGTACAGCGCATCCATTACTATATGATCCCCCGTTTGCCGCCTATGGCGGGCAACCAGAGTCTTAGGGGCTACTATCCATAGGGAGCACACCTAGCGCGTGCTCCATAACCAAAAAATAGTGCATTTTTCACTACATACCTCAAAGCCTTTGAGCAGGCTTGTAAATGCCTCATTCAAACCACTGGTAGCGGATGAAATCTCTGTGAGCACCGGGCTCATTAAAGAGTAGTGCTCCTCCGAGAGCGCGGCTCGCTCCAAAAGGCCTGTCAGTACGTCCGGCCGGACATCGAACTGTGCCGGACCCTTCTCATCGCCCCCCGTGGGAGCCGAACGCTTCGGGCTCAGGGTGACTGGCGTGTTAATGTCTGGCTTCGGTAGATCTGGACTCCTCCGTGACGACACCTCCGTGTCGCCCGCTTCATGAGGCGGAGAGGTGGGTGGGGTCTCACTCTCCATCATCTCCAGACGAAGATCCCCCGAAGACGAACTCTGTTGAGAAGAGCTGCTCGCCGGACTGCAAAAGACGAAGTCCCGGTTATGGATCTCAGAGTAACACCATACCTTCGAATTAATGAATAACTTATGGCTCTATGGAGGGCTCGCCCATTGGTGGGCACGACGCGGTGAGGGTGCCCGTCGCGGCAGAGCCCCCTGGTGATACCTTCTTCCCTTGCTTGGGCGTCTCCGCCTCCAAGTCTTCGGAGGCTGCCCTCTTCTTCCCGCGTGGGGAAGAGGCTTTAACCTCCCCTTCCCGGCTATCCTCCATAGGAGAGGTAGTGATTCCCCCGGTCTGGATGCGTAGTGCGTGAAGTTCGGCTTCACTGCCCTTTCCTTCGCCTTTCCCTGAGGGGATTTTGCTGAGCGCCCGACCAAGCATCTTTGCAATGGTTGGACCAGGCGAGCCTTCAGGAAGTGGCGCCGGACACCTGATTCTCTCCGCCTTGTTGAGCCATTCCTGTCCACGAAGGAATTTTTAGAATAATAGTTATGACAAATATAAATGAAGTGTCCGGCTATAAGGTTACTTACTTGGGCATCTAGACGATTGCAGCTTAGGCCCGCATCCTCGATGGTGTCCGGACACTTTACTTGTGGTCCGAAGAATAATTTACACATCCCTTCGATCTTCAGGCCGAAGAAGTGCTTAATAGTCCACGGACCCTCCTGATTGAACTCCCACATCCGGAGTGGCCGGCGTTTGCACGGCAACATCCGTCGGACTAGCATCACTTGCATTATGCTGACAAGACTTATGTCCCTGTCAATGAGCTCCCGGATGCGATTCTGCATTTGTGGTATGTTGCCAGCAGGCCCATAATTCTGTCCTACGTCGGTCCAAGACACCAACTGTGACGGAGGGCCCAAGCGGAACGCGGGGGAGGCTACCCACTTTGTGCCTCTAGGAGCTGTCGCATAAAACCACCTCCGTTGCCATACATCAGATACTTCCGAGAAAGAACCCTCTGGCCATGGGGGATCAGCGTTCCTGCTTATTATAGCACCTCCGCACTCCGCGTGTCGCCCCTCGATCATCTTTGGCTTCACATTGAAAGTCTTGAGCCATAAGCCAAAGTGTGGGGAGACGTGGAGAAAGGCCTCGCACACAATAATGAACGGCAATATATGGAGGATGGCGTCTGGAGCCAGATCATGAAAATCCAACCCATAGTAGAACATGAGCCCCCTCACAAAGGGGTCGAGGGTGAGGCCCAGGCCTCGGAGGAAGTGAGGAACAAACACAACACTCTCATTGGGCTCCGGCCTAGGGATGACTTGCCCCGGAGTAGGAAGCCTGTGTTGGATATCGGCAGTCAGGTATCCGACCTCCCTAAGCTTCATGATGTCCTCCTCTTGAATTGAGGAGGCCACCCACCGGCCTTTTGCATCAGATTCGGACATGTTGGAGGATCTGAGGTGTTGGAGCTTGGGTCTTGGGTGTTACAACTCGAGGTGCGAGAAGGAGCAGGGGAGGTGGAAAAGAGGCGTAGGCCTTGACCCCTTTATTAAAGGGATGAATATCAAGAGTCCTCAGCGTGACAACTTGAGACTTATCTAAAATACACGGAGTCATATCAACGGTCGCCGTAGGGTCACACACACCAATACTGATGAATGATCCCGTAATAAGAGGAACATGATCTCTGCTTTGGCAGGACGTGCCAATAAAACCGCCTCGCAACTCGAGTCAAGGTGGAGCAGGAAACGTCAGTTCGTGTTGGACCAGGTCACGATGCAAGGGCACGACGTACAAAGATTGCCGGCAGAACGGATTTATGCTATGTTCCCTACAATAGTGTGTGAAGATCATCTTGCAGAACCGGACACTATTCGTCGTAGCGGATCCGGACACGGTCTACATGTTCGATGATAACCTTGGAGTATTCGGAGAAGGAACCCGCCTTGCAATGCTGGAGACAAGACTACGCGCCGGACTCATCGTCATTGAAGCCTGGTTCAGGGGCTACTAAGGGAGTCCTGGATTAGGGGGTACCCGGACAACCAGACTATATACATCATCTGGACTATTGATGTGTGAAGATACAAGACTCAAGGCTCCGGCCCGTGTCCGGATGGGACTCTCCTTTGCGTGGAAGACAAGCTTGGCGATCCAGATATTATATTTCCTTCCTTGTAACCGACTTCATCTAAACCCTAGCCCTCTCTGGTGTCTATATAAACCGGAGAGGATGGTCCTTAGAAGGCCGATCACAATTACAATCATACCATCATACGCTAGCTCTTAGGGTTTAGCCTCTACGATCTTGTGGTAGATCTACTCTTGTACTACTCATATCTTCAATATTAATCAAGCAGGAAGTAGGGTTTTACCTCCATCGAGAGGGCCCGAACCTGGGTAAGCATTGTGTCCCTTGCTTCCTGTTACCATCAGCCTAAGATGCACAGATCGGGACACCCTGCGCGAGATCCGACGGTTTTGACAGCGACAGTTTGGCATTGAGCCGAGCTCAATTTCACACCTTGCAACATAGGCAAGAACCCCTTCTTGGACTGATCCATATTGAACTTCTTCAATATCTTGTCAAGGTATGTGCTTTGTGAAAGACCTATGAGGCGTCTCGATCTATCTCTATAGATCTTGATGCCTAATATATAAGCAGCTTCTCCAAGGTCCTTCATTGAAAAACACTTATTCAAGTAGGCCTTTATGATGTCCAAAAGTTCTATATCATTCCCCATCAAAAGTATGTCGTCCACATATAATATGAGAAATGCTATAGAGCTCCCACTCACTTTCTTGTAAACGCAGGCTTCTCCATAAGTCTGCATAAACCCAAATGCTTTGATCATCTCATCAAAGCGAATGTTCCAACTCCGAGATGCTTGCGCCAACCCATAAATGGATCGCTGGAGCTTGCATACCTTGTTAGCATTCTTAGGATCGACAAAACCTTCCAGCTACATCATATACAATTCTTCCTTAAGATAGCCGTTAAGGAATGCCGCTTTGACGTCCATTTTCCATATCTCATAATCATAGTATGCGGCAATTGCTAACATGATTCAGACGGACTTCAGCTTCGCTACGGGAGAGAAAGTCTCCTCGTAGTCAACCCCTTGAACCTGTCGATAACCCTTAGCGACAAGTCGAGCCTTATAGATGGTAACATTACCATCTACGTCCGTCTTCTTCTTAAAGATCCACTTGTTTTCTATCGCTCGCCGATCATCGGGCAAGTCTGTAAAAGTCCATACTTTGTTTTCATACATGGATCCTATCTCGGATTGCATGGCTTCTAGCCATTTGTTGGAATCTGGGCCCGCCATCGCTTCTTCATAGTTCGAAGGTTCACCGTTGTCTAACAACATGACTTCCAGGACAGGGTTGCCATACCATTCTGGTATGGAACGTGTCCTTGTGGACCTACAAAGTTCAGTAGTAACTTGATCCGAAGTACCTTGATCATCATCATTAACTTCCTCCCCAGTCGGTGTAGGCACCACGGGAACATCTTCCTGAGCTGCACTACTTTCCGGTTCAAGAGGCAGTACTTCATCGAGTTCTACTTTCCTCCCACTTATTTCTTTCGAGAGAAACTCTTTCTCCACAAAGGACCCATTCTTGGCAACAAAGATCTTGCCTTCGGATCTAAGGTAGAAGGTATACCCAATGGTTTCCTTAGGGTATCCTATGAAGACGCATTTTTCCGACTTGGGTTCGAGTTTTTCAGGTTGAAGTTTCTTGACAAAAGCATCGCATCCCCAAACTTTTAGAAACGACAGCTTAGGTTTCTTTCCAAACCATAATTCATCCGGTGTCGTCTCAACGGATTTAGACGGTGCCCTATTTAAAGTGAATGTAGCTGTCTCAAAAGCGTATCCCCAAAATGATAGCGGTAAATCGGTAAGAGACATCATAGACCGCACCATATCCAATAGAGTGTGATTACGATGTTCGGACACACCGTTACGCTGAGGTGTTCCAGGCGGCGTGAGTTGTGAAACAGTTCCACATTTCCTTAAGTGCGTACCAAACTCGTGACTTAAATATTCTCCCCCACGATCTGATTGTAAGAACTTTATTTTTCTGTCACGTTGATTTTCTACCTCATTCTGAAATTCCTTGAAATTTTCAAAGGTCTCAGACTTGTGTTTCATTAAGTACACATACCCATATCTACTTAAGTCATCGGTGAGGGTGAGAACGTAACGATAGCCACTGCGAGCCTCAACGCTCATTGGACCGCACACATCAGTATGTATAATTTCCAATAAGTTGGTTGCTCGCTCCATTGTTCTAGAGAACGGAGTGTTGGTCATTTTGCCCATGAGGCATGGTTCACACGTGTCAAATGATTCGAAATCAAGAGACTCCAAAAGTCCATCTGTATGGAGCTTCTTCATGCGTTTGACACCAATGTGACCAAGGCGGCAGTGCCACAGATATGTGGGACTATCATTATCAATCTTACATCTTTTGGTATTCACACTATGAATATGTGTAACATCACGTTTGAGATTCATTAAGAATAAACCATTAACCAGCGGGGCATGACCATAAAACATATCTCTCATATAAATAGAACAACCATTTTTCTCGGATTTAAATGAGTAGCCATCTCGTATTAAACAAGATCCAGATACAATGTTCATGCTCAAAGCTGGCACTAAATAACAATTATTGAGGTTTAAAACTAATCCCGTAGGTAAATGTAGAGGTAGCGTGTCGACGGCGATCACATCGACCTTGGAACCATTCCCGACGCGCATCGTCACCTTGTCCTTCGCCAGTCTCCGTTTATTCCGTAGCTCCTGTTTTGAGTTACAAATATGAGCAACCGCACTGGAATACCCAAGAGCTACTACGAGTACTAGTAAGGTAGACATCGATAACATGTATATCACATATACCTTTGGTGTTGCCGGCCTTCTTGTCTGCTAAGTACTTGGGGCACTTCCGCTTCTAGTGTCCGCTTCCCTTGCAATAAAAGCACTCCGTCTCAGGTTTGGGTCCATGCTTTGGCTTCTTCCCGGCAACTAGCTTACCGAGCGCGGAAACTCCCTTACCGTCCTTCTTGAAGTTCTTCTTACCCTTGCCTTTCTTGAAACTAGTGGTTTTATTGACCATCAACACTTGATGTTCCTTTTTGATTTCTACCTCTGCTGATTTCAGCATTGAAAATACCTCAGGAATAGTTTTCACCATCCCCTGCATATTGTAGTTCATCACAAAGCTCTTGTAGCTAGGTGGGAGCGACTGAAGGATTCTGTCAATGACCGCATCATCCGGGAGGTTAATTCCTAGCTAAGACAAGCGGTTGTGCAACCCAGACATTTTGAGTATGTGCTCGCTGACAGAACTATTCTCCTCCATCTTACAACTGTAGAACTTGTTGGAGACTTCATATATCTCGACTAGGGCATGAGCTTGGCAAACCATTTTCAGCTCTTGGAACATCTCATATGCTCCGTGCTGCTCAAAACGCTTTTGGAGCCCCGGTTCTACGCTGTAAAGCATGCCGCACTGAACCAGGGAGTAATCATCACTACGTGACTGCCAGGCGTTCATAATGTCTTGAGTTGCTGGGAAAACGGGTGCTTCACCTAGCGGTGCATCTAGGACATATGCTATTTTGGCAGCTATGAGGATGATCCTCAAGTTTCGGACCCAGTCTGTATAGTTGCTGCCATCGTCTTTCAGCTTGGTTTTCTCTAGGAACGCGTTGAAGTTGAGGGCAACATTAGCGTGGGCCATTTGATCTACAAGACATATTGCAAAAGTTTTAGACTAAGTTCATGATAATTAAGTTCATCTAATCAAATTATTTAATGAACTCCCACTCAGATTGACATCCCTCTAGTCATCTAAGTGATCCATGATCCGAGTCAACTAGGTCGTGTCCGATCATCACGTGAGACGGACTAGTCATCATCGGTGAACATCTTCATGTTGATCGTATCTTCTATACGACTCATGTTCGACCTTTCGGTCTCTTGTGTTCCGAGGCCATGTCTGTACATGCTAGGCTCGTCAAGTCAACCTAAGTGCTTTTGCATGTGTAAATCTGTCTTGCACCCGTTGTATGTGAACGTTAGAATCTATCACACCCGATCATCACGTGGTGCTTCGAAACAACGGACTTTCGCAACGGCGCATAGTTAGGGGGAACACTTTCTTGAAATTATTATGAGGGATCATCTTATTTACTACCATCGCTCTAAGCAAATAAGATGCAGAAACATGATAAACATCACATGCAATCAAATAGTGACATGATATGGCCAATATCATTTTGCTCCTTTTGATCTCCATCTTCGGGGCGCCATGATCATCATCGTCACCAGCATGACACCATGATCTCCATCATCATGATCCTCATCATCGTGTCTTCATGAAGTTGTCACGCCAATGATTACTTCTACCACTATGGCTAACGGTTTAGCAATAAAGTAAAGTAATTACATGGCCTTATTCAATGACACGCAGGTCATACAATAATTAAGACAACTCCTATGGCTCCTGCCAGTTGTCATACTCATCGACATGCAAGTCGTGATTCCTATTACAAGAACATGATCAATCTCATACATCCCATATATATCATTCATCACATCCTTTTTGGCCATATCACATCACAAGGCATATGCTGCAAAAACAAGTTAGACGTCATCTAATTGTTGTTGCATGTTTTTACGTGCCTGCAATAGGGTTCTAGCAAGAACGTTTCTTACCTACGTCAAAACCACAACGTGATACGCCAATTTCTATTTACCCTTCATAAGGACCCTTTTCATCGAATCCGATCCGACTAAGGTGGGAGAGACAGACACCCGCTAGCCACCTTATGCAACTAGTGCATGTTAGTCGGTGGAACCTGTCTCACGTAAGCGTACGTGTATGGTCAGTCTGAGCCGCTTCATCCCACGATACCGCCGGAACAAGATGAGACTAGTAGTGGCAAGTAAATTGACAAAATCTACGCCCCCCAAAAAATTATGTTCTACTCGTGCATAGAAACTACGCATAGACCTAGCTCATGATGCCACTTTTGGCGATCGTTGCAGAAAATAAAAAATTTCTACGCATCACCAAGATCAATCTATGGAGTCATCTAGCAACGAGAGAGAGAGAGGAGTGCATCTACATACCCTTGTAGATCGCGAGCGGAAGTGTTCAAGAGAACGGGGTTGATGGAGTCGTACTAGTCGTGATCCAAATCACCAAAGATCCTAGCGCCGAACGGACGGCAGCTCTGCGTTCAACACACGTACGGAGCAGAGATGTCTCCCATGCCTTGATCCAGCAAGGAGGAGGGAGAGGTTGAGGAAGAGATCTCCAGCAGCAGCACGACGGTGTGGTGGTGATGGAGAGGCTGTACTCCGGAACGGCTTCGCCAAGCTTCTGCGAAGGAGGAGAGGTGTTGGGGAGGGGAGGGGCTGCGCCTTGGAGGTGTGTATGCAGACCTCCCCTTGCCCCTCT
>NC_041385.1:614685612-614705312 GCF_002162155.2 Triticum dicoccoides
AAGGGGGGTAGGGTGCACCCAGCCCTCTAAGGGCTGGTTCCCTTCTCTCTACGGCCCATGAGGCCCTCCGGGAGAGGTGGCCCCTCCCGGTGGACCCCCGGAACCCTTCCGGTGGCCCCGATGCAATACCGGTATGCCCCCGAACTTTTCCGGTGACCGTATTACAACTTCCCATATATAAATCTTCACCTACGGACCATTCCGGAACTCCTCGTGACGTCCGGGATCTCACCTGGGACTCCGAACAACATTCGGCAATCACATACAAGTCTTCCTAATAACCCTAGCGTCACCGAACCTTAAGTGTGTAGACCCTACGGGTTCGGGAATCACACAGACATGACCGAGACAGCTCTCCGGCCAATAACCAACAGCGGGATCTGGATACCCATGTAGGGTCCAACGTGTTCCACGATGATCTCATCGGATGAACCACGATGTCGAGGATTCAAGTAATCCCGTATACAATTCCCTTTGTCACACGGTACGTTACTTGCCCGAGATTCGATCGTTGGTATCCCAATACCTCGTTCAATCTCGTTTCCGGCAAGTCAGTTTACTCATTCCATAATGCATGATCCCGTGACCAACCACTTGGTCACATTGAGCTCATTATGATGATGCATTACCGAGTGGGCCCAGAGATACCTCTCCGTCATACGGAGTGGCAAATCCCAGTCTCGATTCGTGCCAACCCAATAGACACTTTCGGAGATACCTCTAGTGCACCTTTATAGTCACCCAGTTACGTTGTGACGTTCGGTACACCCAAAGCACTCCTACGGTATCCAAGAGTTACATGATCTCATGGTCTAAGGAAATGATACTTGACATTAGAAAAGCTCTAGCAAACGAACTACACGATCTTGTGCTATGCTTAGGATTGGGTATTATCCATCACATCATTCTCCTAATGATGTGATCCCGTTATCAATGACATCCAATGTCCATAGTCAGGAAACCATGACTATCTGCTGATCAACGAGCTAGTCAACTAGAGGCTCACTAGGGACATGTTGTGGTCTATGTATTCAAACATTTATTATGATTTCCGGATAACACAATTATAGCATGAACAATAGACAATTATCATGAACAAGGAAATATAATAATAACCATTTATTATTGCCTCTAGGGCATATTTCCAACATACCACGTCCTGAGCATTTGCACCACCACGCACCGGATTAGGCCCTCGAGGGGCGTCATGGTTCCGTGCATTGCTTGACATAGCCGGCTCATCCATGTGCCTATTGTAGCTCCTGCTTGGGCGAGGGGTCGAGTGAATCCTGTCGCGGCTGTATGAATAAGCCTGCTACTGCACCATAGCAGTCTGAAGAAGATCCCTGGCCCGCCGCGTCTCAACCGCCGCTAGCGACTCACCATCCATCGGAATAGCTGCCAATCAAGATGCTGCATCGATCATGTTGTCCAAAGGGGTGGAGAAGTGACCCGGCGGGGGTGTCCTGTAATGCGGCGGGGGTGTTGTGTACTGCGGCGGGTTATCTCTTTGTCGAGGTGGGCCCATCACTTGTAGTTAATCCGGCGCTCCGATCCTTGGTACTGCAGTCCGGTTTACCGCTGCCGGGTTGCTGGTTCCTGCTCCTGACGTATTGAATAGATTCATTGCATTGTAATCCGCCGGCAGGCGAGACTGATGTCTCCTCCTCAATACGTCATTCGAAGCCTGATCTAGCAAGATTCGATAATTTTCGGCCTGAATCCTCTGTAACTGGGCATCCAAAGCGGCCCGTTCCTCTTCCATCCTTGTTTCCTCAGCCGCTAAGTCCTCCTTGGCCTTAGTTATCTGATCCCGTAGCTTTGTGACCACCGCGTTATGCCGATCTTGAGTTTCCGGGGTAACCGCCGTGGTTAACAACATCGTCCAGGTGTCCAACAAACCGGAAAGAACTTGAGCCGGTCGGCGCGAGGGGCCTCCTGCCCCGGCTGCTGATCCGGAATCCATTGTCGCTGAAGTTGAGTTCTAGAACACTGGCTGTGTACCGGCCATGAAGATTGCGACCCGATTTGTCGGTTCAAGAAATTCCGGATATTGATGCCATCGGAATACCCTTCGAACAAGCCATCTTGAACTTGATACAAAGATTCGGTCTCACCGGTGGATGACTCGCCATCGGAATAAACGACCGTCTCACCCTCGAACACCGGTTCAGATTTGATCCCATGGATACATCCTACAAACGCATGCTTCATGGCGGGCTGAATCTGGGCAGGACTCGCACGCTGAGCTGTCTCGACGAGGTCGGTGCAGATGTCCGGCTCAGGGCCCAGTTCGCCGGACATGCCGATGAAGATGTGAATTCCTCCGAAGGGGACCCGGTACCCGTACTCGATTGAGCCGGCGTCGGGGCCCCAGCCTGCGTCGTTGATGTAGACCTTGCCGCGACGACTCTTAGTCATCCAGCCTACTGCGTATCCCTTGAGCCATTCGAACTTTCCCTCTAAGAACTTGAAACCATCATGCGATAGCCCCACGGCGGGCGCCAACTGTCGTGGAATTATCATGTCAGATGTCCTAGTGAAAGGACTTAGTCGTGGAGCCATCTCAACCGGGTTAGCTTAGAGGGGTTAAACCGGACAAAGGACACAGGGAGTTTATACTGGTTTGGCCCCTTGCGGTGAAGGTAAAAGCCTATGATCCAGTTGTGGTGTTCTTGATGTGGTCTCGATTACCAGGGAGCAAATATGCTTTGCCTAGTTCTCGAGGTGTTGTTTTCTTGTCCCTGAACCGCCGTCGGGTCGTCCCTTTATATACATAGGTTGACGCCCGGCCGGTCTACAGAATCCCGAGGCCGGCTCATACAAGTGTCCGGCTCGGTTTCTCCTTTCCCTGACTTACAATACAAGTTATAGATCTATGGCGGTTTACTACTATGGGCCCTAATCCGCCATTGGGCTCTGGGCCTCTAAGTCTTCATAGTTGAAACGCCATAGCCTTCATCGTCATGGGCTCTTGTACCGGATTCCTTGTGAGTTAACCCGGCCCCTCCTGGGCGGTTTAACTCAATAGTCATATCCGCAACACTACTGGTTGCAGATGAAGAACCTACCCAAGCACAACGCGATACAGGAGCAACACACAATTACAAGCTGGTATTCTGTTGGACAATGGAGGCTATAACCAACTACTTTTACGGGAACAATAGCATCCAGGAAATTTGAAGGGTAGGTATGAAGAAAATTGGAACTACACATGTACTGCTAAGTGATTCAATACACACATTACCAATTTAAGAGGATAACGATGGTCGCGGCGGCCTCTATGCATCATGGTCGGCAACGGGAGTCAGTTCATTGGCCACGACGGTGGTGCTTCTACACTTGGCGTCGGCTTCTGGGAAGCAGATCCGAGACCATGGAAGACGGTGGCGGGGAAGAGGCTCCATGTATGACGATGACGGTGCACCAGCTCCAGTGCGGCATACGAGGTCGTAGATGAGGCAGATGCGCTGCGGTGGACGAGTGCGCTGATGTAGAAGGGGAGGAGTACGAAGGCTGCGGTGCCATGGAGAAGTCTATTTTGCGGTGGGGATAGAAAATGGGGAGTATTCAGGTGTACTACTCTGGGTGCCAGGGTGGGGTTGGCTGGGTAGGGTGAATCTGAAGTTACGAAAACAGCCCCCTACCAAGTGTCATCCGTAGGCCTGTTCCGAAGGAATGGTAACTTCCTAGTGCTCGAATCAGGGTAGCGGGAGATTTTCCCGCCGACCTCAAAATTTTGTGACACTGAACTCCCTGTGTGGCGTGCTGGGTGATTCAGCTAAGCAACTAGCGAGTAGTACTAGGAACTACTCGTACTCCCTCTATTTTTATTAACTCTGCATATTAGGTTTGACCGAAGTCAAACTTCCTAAAGTTTGACCAAGTTTATAGAAAAATATAAACATTTACCATAACCAATATGTATGATGTGAAAGTACATTCAATAATGAATTTAATGGTATTTCTTTTTTATTGTATATGTCAATATTTTTTGTTATAAACTTTCTGAGAGTTTACAAAACTTGACTTTGACCAATGCTAATACGCGGACTTCAATAAAAACGGAAGGAGTACACATTTGTTTTCTTATTTTGTAGTGAATTAATCATTTGTTGAAATTGTGAAATAAATATATTAGGCTACTGACTTCGAATGTAATGGCCTATACAATTCAATAGTTACAATCATTGTCAAATTCCAAGATGTATACGAGGTCTATAGTACTTCACAACATGCCCAAACTCACATAATCCCGGTCAAATGAGAATCTAAATGCATTTCATAGTTATTACTTTGTAGGATGCAACAAAACCAACCATAACTCTACATCATCCATTATAAAAGCAACATTTTGAACATATCCCAATGTGTGAATGAAACAAGTAGAGAGAGCTTGCAAAGATGGAGCAAATATGGCGGGAAAGATTGTATGTATGTGGACGAGAGAATAGGAGACAAACCTAACGAGACAGCGAGATATATAGAGAGAGAAAGAGAGAGGAAGAAGTTAGGTCTGTGAGAAAGATGGAGACATGTAATATATGTGAGATGCGTGTGCATCCGGAATCTGTACACGTGGAAGGAGAAGAGACAACAGGTTTGATGAGAGAGCTGGAAAAACATGGACGAGAGGGGAAGGATCTCGTGGGTTGAGGGATTGATAATTTTGTGCGGGGGAGAGAGGGATTGGTAATTTTGTGCAGGAGAGAGAGGGTGGGGGGAGGAGTCAGCCAGCCATCGTCACATCATCCTGCTTCCAAATGGCCGTGCATTCTCTAGTGCAGTGTGGTCGCCGTCTTCGATCTCCTCGATGCCCTCTTTGAAAATTGAGGTGTTGTGCATGCTGGGGTGCAGAGAAGCACAAGCGAGAGTGGTCACCATATAACCTTGGATGGGGCTGAATTGCGTGCTCGGGGGAGAGTGTGTGTGTGTGTGAGAGAGAGAGAGAGAAAGAGAGAGAGATATTGAGAGAAAACAAATCTAAGGAGAGAAATGTGTGTGTATGTGATGGAAAGCTACATGCTAAACAGGGTATTCACGAAGAGATTGTGCGTGCGAGATAGAGAGTGATGTGCGGGCCTTGAGGTGGGCAGGGGCCGGGTGAGGGTGTCAAAATGTGCACGTTGATGCATGTGTTACATGCGATCGTGCGAGGGACAGACGAATCGAGAGAGATGGTTGTTGTGTTACGGATGCTCCTCTCTCTCTCTCTCTCTCTCACACACACACACACACACACACAAGTAAAATAGAAGATCGTTCTCTCATGTATACACAACGTATCGACATCTGTCTATGTCTTACTCATGCATGATCATTTGCACATTCACACCTCTCTATGTCTCTATCACACGCACACCATCTCCACATTGCCCTTCCGCCACAACACACATATGGACACATACACACATTCTCTCTCAGTCACACACACAAAATTAGTATTATAAAAAACTAGGGCACACTAAAATGTCCAAATCCAAATAAACACGAACTGGAGCTAAATTCAAATATATGGAAATATTGTAGCGTCAAGAACTTTTCTAGGAAAAAAATTTGAGCAATATTCGGGGATTGTTTTCACACACAAAAAGGTTCAGTGGATGTCCTTCGATCGTGACACGATGACGCACCATTCGATCGACCGCGCGGCCGCGGTTCATGCGCTTGCATAGGATTTCGTATCGTGGATGTGGTAACTAATATAAGTGTTGCCTCAATCTAATGTTTACGTGTACTAGTACAGTTTTCTTTTAAGTTTGACCAACCCTATATAAAACTAAACTAAGCTCCCATACGCGCACTCATCAATATGCCGCCGCCGCAGTTGCGCATGCCGGCGCCCGCCTGCTCCAGCCAACAATTTCTATCCCATCACCACCGTGTCGCCGCCATCCCTGTGCCATGAAGCTGAAGGCTCGCCCGCTCACGTCATCTACAGTCCCTCCCCGCGATGCCGCCGCGCTGCCAAGCACGCGAGTAGCTGGTGGAGCCACGTCTATGCACGCAGCGTATGAAGAGGAGGACGAGCGCGTGCTCCATCATGCCATTGAGGAGGAACTAGCATGCCATTGTCGTCTCCGCCCGCGCGGAGGAGGCGCGCATGGTGGCTGTCGCGGTGGAAGCCGGTCGCGCCCGCACCGAGCCCACAAACCAGTTGCGGACACAGAATCTACCTTCAATACCTTGAATGCCACGTGGATACTAGAATCTGAAGGAGCAATTTGGTTCAGTCAACTCTTGGGAGCCGTTGGATGCAACATGGATGACTAGAAGGGCTTCTTCAACCTCCAAAATTGTCGCACGGTTCATCTTCTCAGCCCACCACACGCCTAACCGACTGCCGCCGCTGCCCCGCCCTCCCCTGAACCGCCTGCCACCGCCATGCTCTCCCCCACCCCCGCCATCTGTTTAACCCCGGGCACGATCCATTTTTTTCCGGCGAACTGCATTCCACACCCAACACTCATAATATAGATCATGGGCACCTTGCCACCCTAAAATAGATACCGGGGTAGCTTCTTTGTTGTCTTCTTCCTTCGCTCCGTTGAACTTCTTTCACAAATCGACTGACCCAAATTATACCAGAACATATTAAGTACAGTAGGAACACGAAGATACGAGCAGTAGTATCAAGTGCAAGAAGATAGTAATACATAGTACTAGTACTACTGTACATACTAAAGAGTTCAAATAACGAGAAAGAACATAAACATAGTTTTGCTGGGGGCTCACACAACACACCCCTGAAAATAAACTAAGCAACTAGTCCGCTTGACACTGCAGTAGAACCAGCATGAGCGACTTCACTGCCACCTTACTTGGAGTCCAAGCCCACGTCCTCAACTTTGTCCTCGTCCCTCTTCCTCTTCCTCTTTGCCGACGCTTCTTTGCTTGAACCGGACACTAGGCTCTGCTTCTTCATCCAACCCTTTTAAGTATTTAAACAAAGGTAGGCATCCATTGCTGCATACAGAATGTGATCTTCATCTAATGTCTTTGACTCCCATGCATTATGAAAATCGTGGTGAGGTTTCTTCAGTTTAGCATATGAAGGATCAATCATGGCTGCTGCCAGGGTCAACATTGAAGACTGAGAGGAGGACACTAGGCTTGCCTTCTAGAGATCAAAGGGCTGGCCTACAACGAGGCCTATCCGACCCAGGACATCCCTGTCGTTCCTAAACTCTATAGTAATGTATTTCAGTCTTTTGTCCTTGAGGAAGTTCTTAAAGTCCTGGCACTCAACATCGTCATGGCATATGTGGTAGACCAAGCACATGTTATGTACGCAAACCTGGATCACGGCAGGCTTCTTCTTCTCTGCCTCCTTTAGAATCTTCTCTCTTTCCAGGACTGTGGTGTACTCAACATCTAGCCCAGCAACCCACTCATCCGTTGAACTGTTGAACATGCGTAGGAAGCGAGCAAGGCATGCTTTCACTGTCGTGGATCCACGTGTGTAGATGATGATGAACTCATCGCCAGTGATGGCTCTAACCTGGTACTCAGCAGTGACCATGGAGATTTGGGAGGCCATGGATTTTGGAGGAGGGTTAGGAGAAGTTGAACTGGTGTAATGTGAAAGGACGGGACGACTGGGAGTGAACTGTTGTAAGGTACTGTACTAGTAGAAGACGAGGACGAGTTGGGCGTGCGAACGGCGTGGTGTTGCTGGCTTGCCCGGTGGATAAACGGATGCAAGCCCCCAAAGAGTTCTCGAGAACTATGCGGGACCCACTAGATGTCATGTCTACTAGACCCATATCGTAGGCCTGACGGTATAGCTTCTGCCTGTTTGCACGCCATGCCGGCGCATGGATGTAACTTCACTTATTTTGACACTTGCCTCCCACGACCGTCGCGCCTCCCACGACCTTTGCCTCCCTCGCGCGGTCGCGCCCTTTGACACTTCGACCGGCTATAAATGAGAAATATTTTTGCCTACTCCGCATGCATGATACTCCCTCTGGTACTTTTTACTTCCGTCAACCGTTTGCAAAGTGTTTGACCAAATTTATACTAAAAATATCAATATCTACAATACTGATTATAATGAGTATAAGAACTATGTTTTATAATGAGTATAAAATATTGATTTGACATTGTGAATGTTGATACATTTTTATATAAGTTTGGTCAAAGTAGAGGTACATTGACTTCAGACAAAACTTAAATGCACAATGAAGAATAGTTCCTCCGTCCAGGTGCGTGCCATGTCCTATCTTGTCATCACAACAAGGTTAGCTAATAGAGTACTAATACGTCCCTTCTGGTTTAAAGGGCTCGATTCAAAAATTTCACCTACTCTTAGCAAGATAGAGGCGATGGAATAGTTTTTGTAGTCTGCAAAAGTACTCAACTAATGTTGTCGTTCTTCACAAAAAAATGTGTTTACCAATGCACGCATGAACACTAGTTACTCTACCCCCCTCTCCTCTTTAATTCTTTGCCACATCATCATGTTTGCTATTCCCGTGTGCATGATAACAGCTAAGATACCACCATTATGTCCAGCCTTAATCATCGCATGCAATAATTTAGTGCACCTTGAAATATGAACATGTGTGGGGCGTGTATGTTTTTAATGACTTGAAACTATACCTAGCCCGGCATGCAAGATGACTTATTATGCACCGTTCCCCATACTTGTAGGAAGCCCATTCGTCTCCAAATCTTTTACTCTCCATGTGTGGAAACAATATGCCTTCCAGACTCTCCTTCTCCCTCTAGCGGTCCCACCACTCCACCCTGTGTGGAAAAAATATGCATGCATGACTCTCCTCCCCCCGTAATTTACTCCAACAAATATGCCCACATAACTTTTACGTTAATCTTGCAACATATCTTACGGGATGCTGCTTCAGTTACTTAACTGCAGGTGCATTGGGACACTGACATATGGGCCCAACAGGGGTCTGGCCCACATGTCAGTGATGCAACTGGACCTGCAGTTAAGTCAGTACAACTCAGTCCATATCTTACGTAGGTGTGCCATTGCTTGCTATAAATACTGTGCCTCCCAAGGCATTCGGAAGAACACTCATGTTCATCGCTATCTCCTCCCCCTCCCTCTCACATCAACCACCATGGCATCGCCCCTCCCAAGCCCTATGCGCCCCTCACTGCAACACGTGGACGCTCACGCGTCGCCGTTTCGTTCCTCGCCACCACTAGTCGAGGAGGACGCGTCGGTGTTCCACTCCTCGTCGCGACGCATCGAGGTGGACGCGTCGGCGTTCCTAATCTCGCCAGCACGCGCTTTAGAGGACGCATCGGCTCCCCGCTACAAGGAGAACGCCGCGCCGCCCTCCGAGCCCCCCGGCCTTGAGGAGCTTTGGAAAGAAATGGATATCGCCATGTGGGAGGTTTTGCCGCCGGTAGAGCACACCAAAATAGAGGTGGAGAAGAAGGCCGAGGAAGAGAAGCGCGCCGCGGGACAAGCTACCTGGCAGGTCTATGTCGCGTCTGAGAGAGTCAGGCAATTGGCTCTTTGGTAGAAGGCTCATGCAAGGGCCGTGAGGGTGGCGGAGGATGCCCGTGCCAAATCCCTGAGTGCAGTCGGGCCTAAGTGCCTCATCTACGCTTGGCGGTACGTGGAACGGGTGCAAGCTTCCAGTGAGGAGGAGTACCTGTTGGCGCCGGATCACCACACGGTGACATCGTGCTTGCCCGCCGGCAAGCCGCCAATCAGCACCTCGTGAGTTGGAAGGCTGAGGAAGAGGCGTTGTGTCGGCACGCTAGGAAACGGCCGCGCACCAGGGCACTCGTGGTGCACCGCAAGCGCTCCTGCGAGCGTCGTGGCTTTTACTAGGAGTATAATTTAGTTTCGTAAGGTGATCTCATTAGTTTTGGGACGCAGATGATGAATCCCGAATGTTTGGGAATTATTAGCATCCTTAATTAACTATGTAAGAGGGAAAATTTGGAAACCTTGTGTATCCATACGCATTTTGTAAGTACGTGCATATAGCACAAATTTTACTATATACTATCGCACTACACGTCTCTCTATATATGCTTGCAGACTGTGCTACTCCCTTCGTCCAGGTGAATAAGTCGTCTTTGGTTGTGCACTGTGACCAATAAGGAAGGAAGACTTTATACACCTAGACGGAGGAAGTACTACTATTACTTATGTACGTGCAAATGCATGTTTTAGCATTATGATGCGGTTTTTTAAAAGTAGAAAAACAGCACTAGTCAAGCTTGTGAAACAATTCAATGCGAAACAAATGAAAAATGCTTGTTTGATTGTTTACTTTTAGCTTCCTTCTATGTGGTTATTTCTTTGTTGTACTTTGTACGAAGTATCTCACTGGTCGGAAAGGCATGCAAATTCCCAAACCGCTTCCTACACCCTGTATCCAATTTTTTGCCTAACAAGTTGTGTCGTGCAATTGGAATTCCAACTTGAGTACTACTACTAGTAGGAGTACCAGGGGCCAGTTAGTTTAGCCTTCTAGATTAGTATTAATTCCAATACTACTAGCTTCGTCCTGGTTTATTGGTCCCCATTGTAATCTGTGTCAAATTTTGATCATAAATTTATCTAATGAAATGTTTGCGCATGTCACATGCACTAACATTTTATCAGTTAAATCTTTGGTCAAAATTTACCACAAATTACAATGGTGACGAATAAACCAGGACGGAGGTACTAGTAGTAGTTTAGAAGCCCAAATAAATGAGTGAGGCGCCTTAATGTTACTCTCCACTGTGACTAGTCTTATGGAAAAAGCTGGGGAAGAGATGGCTTACTTTTTAAGCCGCCAAAAGAACTGGCCCTAGGAGTAGTAGCTAGGGATCGAGTGTGCGAGATGAACCCGAGAAAGTAAATGCAGAGAGATGAAATGCAAAAAAGATGGAGGGATGTGATGGTTGCTTGTTCATTTATTTTACCAGGCCACTTATTACTAGCAGTGGTTGCATCTTGTGATATGATGGCTTTACTGCTGCGCCACGAGCGGGGTGAGACTCTCGTGCAGCGTCGCCCTCTACACTTGTACTACATCGGTCGTGGTTTATTATCCCCCCATTCAATTTGACTGAAGATTTAACTGACAAAATGTTAGTGCATGTCAACAAAAACTATATCGTTGGATTCGTATTTGAACATAGTTTTTAATGATATAATTTTAGGTGACATGCATCAGCATTTATCATACTATATATAATGTTAGGTCAATTTTTGGTCATACTAATCTATAGTAAGGTGCCCGTGCGTGGCACGGAAGAGTGAAATGCACTGATCGGAGAGTTGTTTATTTTGACAAAGGATGTGGGGGTCATGTCATGTGTAACGGGTATCGATAGGTTTCTTCGGATATTATTTCATCTCTAGAGCTCACAAACATCCGGGTGAAATAGATAAAAAGGTATATTTTGCAAACAAAAGCGTTCAACTATTCAACCTGCATCCAAAACTTGTGAAGAAATAACACTTATTGTGCTTAGCAAGAAATGATCTTTAAGAATTAGTTTTTGAGTATCGATTGTTATACATGTTGGCTACAGATGACATGGCACTTTCTTACAGTCAGCAGTTGGCTATACTATTAAGTATTAACCATGCCTTTATACACCTAGACGGAGGGATTAAATCAGGATGACTTGGAAGGGGCGCAGGAGATGTAAGAAATGGTTCATAGTAAGTCTTTCACCAGTACTGTAGTAAAAATTCATACATGGAAGATTCTAGACTAAACCATAAAAGGATACACTTTTATTCATGCGCGATACTCCAATAGAGCAAGATCATGAACGGAAGTCTCCACATGCTTAAACAACGGATTACATTGAGCGAAGACTAATGATAAACATTTAACTTGATAATGCATATGTCCAGGTGAACCTCCTTGGAGTCCCCGTGCACCGCGTTGCGGGGTAAATAATACCATGCGTCTTGCATGTCCACATCGGCGGGAAGGTCCCAGCTCTACAGAGTCCTAGTCAGTTTGATGTAGCCGGTGTCGCCGCCCACGTAACTCGTAGGGGTAGTAACAGTGAGCATGCACCCGTACACCGGCCTTGTGTCAGTGTCAGCGTCAGCGGCGTCGCACCTGACGCACACTACAGAGATGGAGCGGCGGCCTGCGTGAACCTCGCCGGTGCCCACGATCAAGAGGAAGACGTTGTCGTCCTCCTCCGAGACTAGCAGGAGGCGGTGATCCTCCAGGGACTCCGGAACGGTGAACGGGTAGCTCGTCTCGTACTTGATGTTCTCCACCAAGGGCCAGTAGTGACCGTTGCATGCATCCGTGAGGTGATGCGCGATGTCCGCCGGCGAGCCCCAAAACAGCGTCGGGCACTCATAGCAGTAGACGAAGGGCTCCTTGGAGGCATCTACCAGGCTGTCCATGAAACGGGAGTGGCTGTAGGGGACGTTGCACCAGTTGAATATATGAGCAAGTTACTATGAGATTTAATCCGAATAAGCACAAAATAAATCATGACGGCTATAACAGAGATTAAACTAATCATATGGAGTAGCATAGTATATGAACAGATAGAATGTAGGATACAAAGTAGAAACATGAATTCTACCATGATTTCGAACAGGAAGGATAGAAACACATATGGTGCAAAGGGAGCAGCACCATTGGCATTGAGGTTGTCGCCCATGTTGTTGAGGAAGAGGTTGCCGAGGTCGGGGAAGAAGTCATCGTCAGTGAAGTCGTGGTTGCCAGCAGTCCCGAGAGTGCGCTCCCCAAATTTCAACAGTGCCCGCTGAATGGAGCGCGGGAGGGAGTGGCTGTAGGGGACGTTGCGACCACTGAATGGAGCGCAGGAGTAGCACACAAATCGGTAGATGGTGCTCCTCCCTAAGTCTCTATCTCTACTCTTATCTCTATCTCTACTACTCTTCTTTGTTTTTATAACAAATCAAATAGTATTGTGCCGTCCGCTGCATGCCCAGCTGAACACGCCTCCTCACCTCCATCATCACCAACTGAGTCTTTTATAGGAGTGGGAGTAGAGAAAAAACCGAGTTGGTGATGATGGTGTGATGTGCAATGCATGGGCATCTTGCTAATTTTTTGCATATAATTCCAAACACCACGTAGACATCGTCTTTGACCATTTTACAACTATGTTAGTATCATTGTTAGTGGTCAGTCGGTGCAAGTTATAGCCCCGGGTGTTTTAACCTTTTTTAGTAATGATATCTAGTGATTGTTCGGCACGAGCTCAATCCTGGCGAATCCCACGTAACCTTCAGATTTCCATCCGACGGTGGCCTGTTTTTAAGCCATAGTATTTGAAAAAACCGCCACCCTTACACACGTACTGTAACTGCGTCACGGGTGTTTGCAACTGCCATGTATCCCAGCGAATGTTTGCTGGGGATTGGAGTTAGCGCCGATGGTGGTTTGTAGTCGTTCCACGCTCGGGCATTGAAGTTTGTAACTATTTTAGATTACAATATACTACTCCTTCGGTGCTAGTAGTAGAGCAGAGTCCTACTCCACTACTACTCTACTCAAGTAAGTTAGGGCATAGTAGTAGGTATTGTAGGGAGTACCAGTACTGTGGTCACTCAAGCAAGTTGTCTGACTTCGATATGACCCTATGCTGCTGGTAGGGGTCTAGTAAGTCAAGCAGCGTGCTGTAGTCATCATCACATGTCCACTTCCCATAGTACATATTCGCTTTTCCATCTTTGTCCGCACATAATCTCGTCCAATCTTCCATCCCCGCTAAGGCGCCTCCCCCCTCGTCCGAAACCCAAGCACTAACAATGGCAGAACCGAGCAGCATCCGCTGAAACAGTGGCTGGAATTCGCTCCCCACAGAGGTAATCAAGCTCATTGTTTCGCGTGTGGACAATATCAGTACCATGCCGCTTGCCGCGTGCTCGTTAGGGCTGTACTGTTTACTCAAAGCCCTCAGGCCGGAGCTTTTTAAGCCAGCTCCTTGCTTGCTGATGCCGCCTGATCTTTAGAAATGGCGTGTCATGCAGCATAACAATTGTAGGGTGGCGAGCATCAACCCCCTTGACTGCGATACGATCCCCGTCACCCTCAACTACATTAACAATATGTACTGGGTCAGCTTGAACATGTCTTGGATGGTGCTCGTCGATTGTCGCGGCAGCTGTATGCTCGTGGAGATCTACACCTGGCGATTGATCCCCGTTCCTTTGATTAACACTACACTGCTTTTGCACCATGGCCCAGAATACTCGGAATCTTATAGTAGCCAACATGATACCAAGTTTGATTTGCTCAAGGTTGTAATCCGCCAAGTACCCACAAGATCTGTCAATTATAAAGACTTCAAGCTAATTGTGTTCTTCAACCGCGGTCTCGCCTATCTGACAGGTCACTGCGGTAAGTGGATAAATCTGCACGTCGATCGCAGGATCATGCATCCTCCATGGTTCTCTGATGCCATTGAACACAAGGGCTTCATTTACGTTGTTGACTCCTTCTATGGCTCGACGTATTGCTGGCCTACTCCAGTCATCGCTACAAACGATTGTTACAACAATATGTTACTTTCCTATGATATCATGATGGCTTGCTTATATTACTGTCAACATTTACTGAAAAAATATTCATGCTCATAACATGCTATTCTAAAGATTGACTACATTAAGAGCCCTTTTTTTATTTGACTCCAACTTGATATGATGTTGTAGGTCGCCTGGTGTCCCTACCCTTCCTAATCCCAGAACCTTTCAAAGAAAAGCGGCATGGCAGTTGCTGGTGGTTCACGGCTCGATCAGACGATGGCGAATGATTGATGATCATTCGCACGTACCGGACATGTTGTTTCACGGAATACAACCACAGTCACTGCAAGGTCTTTGAGCAGGATCCCAACTTCTCTGGGCCTTCAGGAATTTTTGACTTGAGGCTAGTAAGTAGCCTAGGTACACACTCTCTGTTTGTCGGACTGAATTATCCGATTAACCAGGAGATAACCGACGGCAAGGATCATGATGGCATCGCAGTTTTGTTCATCAGGAAAAACTGTGTGTACACATCATACCATGTGTCTCTGCATGCACCATACCCTGATATGTGCCGCCACACTCTGCATCCCAAAGTAGGAGAGAGGGTCGCAAGTATCAGACTTCGACCTACTGGCTGGAGTTTTCCCCGTCAGGCACCCATCTGGTTCAAGCCGTCAGCTAATCTCCACAGCTTAATAAATAGTAACGTCTAACTGAGCCAGTTAGTTAGATGCGTACACTTGGTGTAGTAGGATCTTTATTTAGTTTGATGCATACACTTTCTCGTTTTTGGTAGCCCTTTTATAATGATGGCTGATGTTTGGTTTGGAAGAGAGAGCTACGTCTTTACTCTTCTGGCCTGCTTACTGCTTCTGTTGCACCCCCAGCCCTGGTTGCTCCTGCTGCTGTTTTCAATGTACAATCAGTAGTATATTTCGTCTGTTGGTTGAATAAATGTGTTGTTAGAATGAGAAACACAATGTTTTGGAAGTCGTTGCATGGTCCGATCCTTTAGTTCCCCATACCGTACGTAGCGCATACTATTTTTCATACGGAACACATTTTCCACTTGTTGATAACATGCAACGCACTGATGAAGGCCCAATAGAGGAGCCCATAATTAACTGGAAGGGAGGCTCTCACTTGAATCTGGCCCAGGTACATGCTCATGGTCCCCTAAACATAAATTAGTAAATAAATAAATAAAGCTAAATGCTCATGCACCAGTTCTTTAAATTCATGATTTAACATGAGGATATTATTTCCTATGGTAGTGTCGTTACATTCAGTCGATATTATTCTTAGGCAAAGATAGCGACTAGTCTTCTTTCTCCCAGCATTTTCTTCCTGCAACCACCGGACCCATGCAAATCGTAGTCAACATTGTAAATAGTTCTGGTACATTTTTATTTTTCAGTAAGAATGTCCAACCCAGCCCAGCACATCGACGACAGCACTTTGTCCTCCGCCTTGATGCGCTCGCCACGGCGCCGCCGTCCGGCCCTGTCAACATAGGTTTTTTTTGAAACGGTCCCCGTCAACATAGTGAATCGGGAGAGTAATGTAGTTGTGAGTATGACAGTACGGACCCACCATGTCCACTCCCGAACACAAGCAAGCGCCTCTTTTACTACTCAGATGCACCCCTTGTTCTTTCACTCTAATACACACTGCTGATATCTGGGACCCACATCATTTTCAACGTATAGTCAATTAACGACAGAGTTGCACAACTTTTTTTGAGTAGTAATTCGGAGGAGCAGGCTATAAACTGGGTTGTGCGGTCTCTGTGGCCCGTCTAACAACATGACCAGCCTAGCAATTTTTTCTTTGGGAAAATAGGTAGCCCAGTATTTCTTTTTGAAGAATACCTAAGCTAGGCCTATTTGTTTTCTCCGACTTACAGGGTTGCAAATCTTTCAAGACAAGGAGGGATGCATTCCGGCCTGGCCAAAGAGTATGGTGAGTGTCTGTTAAAAGTAATATCAAAGGGGTAAAAATTCCAAAAAAAATATAGCAAATGGGATATTAGTTTCTTTTTTTGTTTTTGTTCTCCACTGATATTTTATACTCCCTCTGTCCCAAAATTCTTGTCTTAGATTAGTCTAGATACGGATGTATCTAATACCAAAACGTGACTTCATACATCTGTATTTAGACAAATCTAAGACAAGAATTTTGGGACAGAGGGAGTATTTCATTGGATTTAACATGACATAGTACTAATTTATTTTTAAATTTGTTTTAGTGTGGCTACTTATTTTTGGATTAAGAATATTTTGTTCCCCAGCAAAAATTTGCAAATTTTCAAAATTTTGCACATATTTAGTTAAATTTTTAACCCTGGTACTGACCAGAAAATGGGCAGCAATTCTAAAAATGGAAAATGGGCTGCAATAAATTCCATATAAACTAGAAAATGAGTAAAAGTTATAAAAATAATAGCAAATGGGTTGTACATGCCACAGATTTCAAGGCTGGCTTGTTTACGCAAGGCTTTGTCAGTCAACACACGATTCTAGCAGCAGTGACTGTTGGATGTCCATCCAATGGCCGACGTGCTTCTTCAATCTCTGATCTTCCTGCTCCAGCCACCTAAACTAGCGTCGGCGGACTGCCTGCTCCCTCCTCTTGTGTCCTGCTGTGATGTCGCGCAGGCTTCACCGGCCCACCCTACTCCCTCCGTTGGCCTGGCCGCACGCAATCAATTGCCTCTTTATTACGCAAAAAAATGATTCCTCCCACTAACATCTAGGGCGCACTAGTTGGGAGGTTGAGATGTGGGCCTACTAAGTTAACGCGTACGCAGGGCTTGTCAACTTACTCAACAAACGATTCTAGCAGCAGTAACCATTGGATTTGAATCGAACGGTCCTGCTGCTTCTTCAATCGCTGCTCTTCTTGCACCAGCCTCCCAAACCAGCGCCGGCGAGACCGCCTGCTCCTGCCTCAAGTAGCCGGCTGTGCTGCCGTTGAGGCCTCACCGCCCCCTACTACTCCCACCGCTAGCCAGGCCCTGCAGCGACGGCAGCCTCGCACCGCAGCCGAACCAGTGAACCCTCATACTCCTCTCCGTGTGGGCATCCGTTGCCGCATCTTCCCCGGCTCCGCGTCGTCCCCTTCCAAGGCCTCGCCACCGTCCACCGCCCTGGTGCCCTCGGCGCAGCGTGGTCAACATGGTCAAGGAACGACTTCCATCGGATGTGGACTGTATGTGGGGAGGCTGACAGTTGGGTCCACGGCCACACACAAGGAAATGCCTCCTTATTACGCGCAAAATAATGATTCCTCCAGCTGACATCTGGGACCCACCAGAAGGGCCTCTGTATTTCACGAAAAATGTTCCCCCCGCTGATAGGTCAGACCCACCAGCTATATCTTCGCACGCAAGGAAGTGCCTCCTTATTACGCACAAAAAAATGAATACTCCCCCTGCTAGCTGGGACCCATCATAGTGGGATGCTGACTTGTGGGCCTACTAAGTTGACGGGGTTGGAGGGCTTTGTTAGCTTAGTCAATATCAATGATTCTAGCTCCAGTGACCGAACAATGTCCATCCAACGGCCGTAGAGCTTCTTCAACCTCTGGTCTTCTTGCTCCAGCCGCCCAAAGCAGTGCCGGTCGTGCCGCCTGCTCCTGCCTCTCGTGGCCGGCTGTGCTGCCGCGGAGGCCTCACCGCCCCTACTACTCCCACCGCTGACCAGGCCATCCCTCCACTCACCCAAAGCCACTGTTATTCCGCGGCGATGGCAGCCTCACACCACAGCCAAACCAGTGAATCCTCGTACTCCTCTCCTCATGGGCATCCACTGCCGCGTCTTCCCCGGCTCCGCATCGTCCCCTTTCTAGGCCTCGACGTCGTCCACCTCCCTCGTGCTCTCGGTGCGGGGTGGTCAACATGGTCAAGGAACGACTTCCATCGGAAGAGCACTGTACGTGGATAGGTTGACAGCTGGGTCCACGACCGCAGCAAGGAAGTGCCTCCTTATTACCCGGAAAATAATGATTCCTCCACCTGACAGCAGGGACACACTGGATGGGCCACCGTATTTTGCCAAAAAAATGTTTCCCCCTGACTGGTGGGACCTACCAGCTACATATTCGCACGCAAGGAAGTGCGTCCATATTATGGGAAAAAAATGATTCGCCCCCTGACTGCTGGGACCCACCAGCTACATCTTCGCACGCAAGGAAGTTCCTGACAGTCGGGACCCACCTGGTCGAAGCGTACGTAGCGTTGTCATTCTGCTCGCGAACGTGTACGTACATACTGGTCGATGTAGAGGCGCGCACGTGTCATAGTATAGGCGCGCACGTAACATGTACACGTATGTACAGCGGCCAGGGTGCAAGAAAGAAAATACAGCCACATACGTACATACGAGCGGGGTCTCGAATGCCTACTCACGCATATGTACGGCTAGGGATCGTGTACATGGCTGGGTCGGAATGGAGAAACTGCGTCGTCGTCATGTTAATGGGGAGCCAACCGGCTGGGGCAGAACGGAATGTGTCGTCGTGTTCATCGGGAGGGCTTGGACGGAATAACCGATGGAAACAAGGCCTGACGTACCGGAAACGGAGGAAACGGCCTTGTGTTCGACCGGCCACGGTCAAAACGGGATCCTGTTCATCGGGAGGGGTCTGGCGTACCGCAAAACGGAGGAAACGGACTTCTGTTGGACCTCCTACGGTCGAAACAGGGTCCTGTTAATCGGGAGGGGTGTGGCGTACCGCAAAACAGAGGAAACGAACTTGTGTTGGAGTGCTACGGTCGAAACGGGAGTCCTGTTCATCAGGAGGGGTGTGGCGTACCACAAAACGGACTCCACGGGATACTGTTCATCTCCACCGCCGACCTCCTCTAGCATCCACGGGCTACTGTTCATCCACCGTCGACCTCCTCCAGCCTCCACCTCCGACTGTTCATCCACGGGCTCCTGTTCATCCAGCCTCCACTATGCACTACTCCACCAGCTACTGTTCAACCAGCCCTCACCACGGGGTCCTGATGAACCACCCCTCCATGGGATACTGTTCATCTAGCCCTCCACCGGCTACTGTTCAACCAGCCCTCCACGGGGTCGTCCTGTTCATCCTGCTCTCCACAGGGTCCTGTTCATTCAGCCACAACCGACTCGATCAATCGGGGTCCTGTTCATCCACAGGCAAAACCACGGGGTTCTGTTCATCCACCCCCACCAGGAACTGTTCATCCAAAGCCCCCCAACAATGCTCA
>NC_041385.1:614705858-614756511 GCF_002162155.2 Triticum dicoccoides
TCACTGTTCATCCAGAGGCAGCATTGATTGCCTTCAGTTAGCAGCAGTAGCTAAGGAATCACTCGATCGCTCGGGTTCAGTAAGGCGTAGCGTGCAGTGCAATCGCTCGGGTACAGTTAGGCGATGCCTTGCTCGGGTTCAGTTAGAGCCCAACGCCTCACACCCACGCACATACGTGTACGAGAGAAACGCACATTGCTCTGCCCCCGACCACCCACCGTAACCGTGAACTCCCTGAAATTTTCCTCGCCCTCGCTTCTACCACGGTTTTTTCCGTCATGGACGGCCGAAAGAATGTCATGCAGCTGCGTCTCCGGCCCGCCCAGGACGGAAAGCCCATTTTCTATGATGATTTTTTGTCATAGAAGTAGGAGCCCACCACATCTACGATGATATCGGGTTTTGTCACAATTATCGTCATAGAAGTGTCATAAGTATGATAGAAAAAAATGTCGTTTGGCCCAAAATGTCACGGATGTGTCTTTTTTTGTAGTGGTAGCTAGATGGCTTCCTCTCTCTCTCACTTGATTATCAATACAATGGTCTCTTGGAGATCCATATGATGTAAGTCTTTTTGCGGTGTGTTTGTTGGGATCTGATGAACTTTGAGTTTATGATCAAATCTATGTTTTTTATCCATGAAAGTTTTTTTGACCGTAAACAGTAGGGGAACCCCCTACTATGAAAGAATTAAATTAATGATGGTGATAAAGTTACATGGTTAATTACAACTCCATTTCCCCTTTAGGAAAAGGACAGGAAGGCTAATTCATTGGAGTGATGACAAGATCAAGGGAATAAAGTGTTTGTGTTTCTCCTTAACCCTATAAGTTAGGAGTGAAAAATCAGCCTTGAATCTACCAAGCCAAACAGAATGGGATGGAGCAAACCCCCTAAAGTGTTTGTTGTTCCTTTCCTTCCATATACTCCATGTCGCCAGGAGAAAAACTTCCATGAAGAGAGGCCTTCCCCAAATTTCTTTTGCCATTGAAATCTTGGTTAGGTGTGTCCCCCTTGCTGCCAGCCAATACCTAGCGTGGACCAACATTGGGTGTTGATAGTACATTCAAAGAACAAGTATTCTAAGGTTTCTTCAATGTGTTGTCCGCATAGAATGCAATCATGATTGTTCTCGATGTTGTAGTGGCGTCATTTGAGCATATTCCTTGTGTTTAAGCGGTCCGAAAGCAGAAGTCAACCGAATAATTTAATCTTCATGGTTGCTTTGGATTTCCAGATCCAATGAAAAGCACGATGCCCTTGGATATCTCGAAAGCAGAAGGCATAGTATTTAAGAGTGGTATAATCTTTGTCTCCCCAAACATACATCCAGATATCCTCGTGGTGTGAAACATTCGTCAAAAGAACTCCCCTGGTATCCCCTTGAATTTGTCTTACTTCATCATATGCTTGTGGGGATAAGGGAAGATGAAACGCCTCATGTAGCAACGTAATAGCCAAGAAATCTTTTACCAAGACGTCTTCCTCTGTGGCATATGAGAATGCACGGGGTAAGTATCGGCTAGGATGCCATCACACCAATCATCTTTCCAAAAGAGGGCCGTGGTACCAGACACAACTTGAACTTTTGTAATCCCACGAAAAATTGGCATGAGTTTGGACACGTCCCTCCACCAGAATGAGCCGCAAGAATCAGTTTCATGTGGGATCTGGCCCTCATAATACGTGTCCATAACCAGCTGAACCCAGGGGACATCCCAGTTGTTGTAGAATTTATGAAGAGATTTTAGGATAAGTGCGTCCCCTTGTATTCGATTTTTATCCATGAAAGTTATTTGAGTCTTCTTTGATCTCTTATATGCATGATTGATTATAGCCTCGTATTTCTTCTCTGATATTTGGGTTTTGTTTGGCCAACTTGATCTATTTATCTTGCAATGGGAAGAGGTGCTTTGTGATGGGTTCGATCTTACGGTACTTGATCCCAGTGACAGAAAGGGAAACGACACATATGTATTGTTGCTATTAAGGATAACAAGATGGAGTCTATTTCTACATAAATAGATCTTGTCTACATCATGTCATCGTTCTTATTGCATTGCTCCGTTTTCCATGAAGTTAATGCACTGGATGCATGCTGGATAGCGGTCTGTGTGTGGAGTAATAGTAGTAGATGCAGGTAGGAGTCGATCTACTAATCTTGTACGTGATGCCTATATAATGATCATTGCCTGGATATCGTCACAATTATTCGAAGTTCTATCAATTGCCCAATAGTAATTGTTTTCCCACCGTTTGCTATTTTTCTCGAGAGAAGCCACTAGTGAAACATACGGCCCCCGGGTATCTTCTCATCGTATTTGCCTTTGTGATCTATTTTCCTTTGCTTTTATTTTCAGATCTATTAAACCAAAAATACAAAAATACCTTACTGCAATTTATTTGTTCTGTGATCTATTTATACTATCAACCACAATTATCTCACGTTATCTTGCGTACTTGATGCGTCGTACCCGAAAGGGATTGACAACCCCTTTAACACGTCGGGTTGCGAGTATTTGTTATTTGTGTGCAGGTGTTGTTTACGTGGTGTTAGGAGGTTCTCCTACTGGTTCGATAACCTTGCTCTCATCACTGAGGGAAATACCTACGTCGCTATACTGCATCATCCCTTCCTCTTTGGGGAAATACCGACGTAGTTCTAGCAGACATCAATCCACTCTAGAGGCCTTTTCCAGCACTCTGCCAGAGAGGGCAATGATCAAAGAGGGGTTCTTCATCATCCTTGTTGCCCCTCTGATGATGTGTGAGTAGTTTACCACAGACCTACGGGTCCGTAGTTAGTAGCTAGATGGCTTATTCTCTCTTTTTGGTCTTCAATACAATGTTCTCCTCAATGTTCTTGGAGATCTATTTGATGTAATGACTTCTTGCGGTGTATTTGTTGGGATCCGATGAATTGTGAGTTTATGATCAGTTCTATCCATGAATATTATTTGAGTCTTTTCTGAACTCTTTTATGCATGATTGTTATACCCTCGTATATCTTCTCTGATTTGTTGGTTTGGTCTTGCCAACTAGATTGATTTATCTTGCCATGGGAAGAGGTGCTCTGTGATGGTTTCAATCTTGCGGTGCTCAATCTTAGCGACAGAAAGAGACATGGCATGCATGTATCGTTGCTATTAAGGATAACAAGATGGGGTTTATTCATACATGAGTTTGTCTTGTCTACATCATGTCATCGTTCTTATTGCATTACTTCGTTTTTTCATGAACTTAATACACATGCATGCTAGATAGTGGTTGATGTGTAGAGTAATAGTAGTGGATGCAGGCAGGAGTCGGTCTACTAATCTTGGACGTGATGCCTATATACATGATCATTGCCTTGGATATCGTCATAATTATTTGCTTTTCTACCAATTGCCCAATAGTAATTTGTTTACCGACCGTATGATATTTTCTCGAGAGAAGCCTCTAGTGAAAACTATGCCTCTGGGTCTATTTCCTATTCATATATTAAATGCAAAATACCTTGATGCAATTTATCATTATTTATTTTATTTTGCATTTTAGTTAGATCTATTTATCAAAACCTATACAATTTAATCTATCTCAATACCGTTGAGGGATTGACAACCCCTCTTACGCGTTGGGTTGCAATTTTTTGTAGTTTGTGTGCAGGTGATGTTTACATAGTGTTTCTTGGTTCTCCTACTAGATTGATAACCTTGGTTTCATAACTGAGGGAAATGCTTACCTCTGTTGTGCTGCATCATCCTCTCCTCTTTAGGGAAATACCAACACAGATTACAAGCATCAATAGGTTAGCCCCAAAAAATGATATATAATTGCTTGTAAGTGTATATAAAACATCCAAGATTGATACTGAAAGGATCGAGAAGAGGTGTCTAGAGGGGGGTGGGTGATTATACCCTCAACAAGTAAAGGTAGCAATTTTTATTTTCTTCAAGTTAAGGTTGGAGATTAGCACAATTTTAAACATTCACAATACATTTCAAACAAGCATGGCAAGAGTATATGAGCAGCGGAAAGTAAAGCATGCAATTTGCAAGAAAGTAAAGGGATAGG
This sequence comes from Triticum dicoccoides, assembly GCF_002162155.2. Classification (NCBI taxonomy): domain Eukaryota; kingdom Viridiplantae; phylum Streptophyta; class Magnoliopsida; order Poales; family Poaceae; genus Triticum; species Triticum dicoccoides. The sequence goes on from NC_041385.1 coordinate 614,709,915, forward strand.
ATTGGAGTGTGCAAACGTAAGTAGAGACACAGAGATTTTTGGCGTGGTTCCAATAGGTGGTGCTATCATACATCCATGTTGGTGGAGACTTCAACCCATGAAGTGTAACAGTTGCGCGAGCCCACAGAGGGCTCCACCCACGAAGGGTCCACCAAGAAGCAACCTTGTCTATCCCACCATGGCCATCGCACACGAAGGATTTGCCTCACTCGGGTAGATCTTCACGAAGTAGGCGATCTCCTTGCCCTTACAAACTCCTTGGTTCAACTCCACAATCTTGACGGAGGCTCCCAAGTGACACCTAATCAATCTAGGAGACACCACTCTCCAAAAGGTAATATATGGTGTGTTGATGATGAACTCCTTGATCTTGTGCTTCAAATGATAGTATCACCAACACTCAACTCTCTCTCACAGATTTGGATATGGTGGAAAGATGATTTGAGTTGAAAGCAACTTGGGGAAGGCTAGAGATCAAGATTCTTGTGGTTGGATTGGAATGTCTTGGCCTCAACACATGAGTAGGTGGTTCTCTCTCAGAAAAATGAGAAGTGGAAGTGTAGGCACGTTCTGATGGCTCTCTCTCTCAAATGGAAAAGGGGTGGAGGGGTATATATAGCCTCCACACAAAATCTAGCCATTACACACAATTTACCAAACTCGGTGAGACCGAATAGTGAAACTCGGTGAGACCGATTTGGTTCAAAATGTGAAGGTTAGGATTTTTGGTGGGACCGCCAATATCAACTCATTGGGACCGATGTGCTAGGGTTAAGGCAAAACCTCCTCTCGGTGAGACCAATTGCACGAACTCGGTGAGATCAACTTCAGTAATAAGCAAACAGAGACTTGGTGAAGCAAACTCGGTGGGACCGACTGCTTATCTCAGTGAGACCAAAATAATTGCAATAGGCAATAGAGAGTTTGCAAGGCCATCTTAGTGAGACCGAGATCCTCTTGACCGAATTGATTAGGGTTTCCGGCAATGGTTATGTCAAGTGAACTCGATGGTGCCGGATGAATCAAATCGGTGGGGCCGAGTTTGATTTTTGGTTTTGGAAATATTTGGAAATGATAAAGTGGTTGAGGGCTTTGGAGCATATCACTAAGCACTTTGAGCAAGTAGACCATTAAGAAACAACTCATCCCCTTTTAATAGTATTGGCTTTTCCTATGGACTCAATGTGATCTTGGATCACTAAAATAGAAATGCAGAGTCTTGAGCTTTTGCCAATGTTTGTCCTTAGCATCATGAAGGGGTTCCACGTCCTCTTGTCCTGCCACTCCAACATTGAACTCATCTGAAATATACTAGATAAGACACTAGTCCAACAAGAGATATGTTGACATTGATTACCAAAATCACCCAGGGAGCACTTGTGCTTTCAATCTCCCCTTTTTAGTAATTGATGACAACATACATCAAAGTTTTAGATAAAATATGTGAAGAGTAATAAGTAATGCTTTGGAAAGACATGTAACATGCATTGGCTCCCCCTACATGTATGCAATCATGTGAAGATAGACTATGAAAGCAAGTGAATGCATAAGCATGTCAGAGCAAGCAATGAGTTACATGTATCTTGGATATATGCATCAGAGCAAATGATGTAAATACAGAAGATGTACCTTCACGGTCATGAGTCCTTGTTGCAAACAATATGTACATCAGCAAGAGATCATCATGCACATGAGTGTGATGCATATACTTACCTTGTGGTCTTGAGCTGACTTAGGAAGAGATGGACCTAAGAAAAATGGCTTAGATAACACAAGAAGATCTACTGATCAAAGCCAGAACAGGAAACCACAAGAGTACCAAGACTGGGATGACATGTAGTGAATAAGTACTTAGTACTATATTTGGATATAGACATGTCCCCAAGGAATAAAGATATGCAATGAATTCCAAAGATTTTTTTTCCTTAGATGTGAACTCTTTCTCCCCCTAAATTTGATATTGGATAATGGGAGAAGATAGGGTAATAGAAAATCAGAGAAAAGATACAAATAAACATCTACTAACATATTTTTCCCCTCTTAAAGACTTGTGACTTCTCTCCTCTTTGAATACCAAGCATCTGGGAAAGCTAAGATGTTTCTCTCTCCCATAGGGTCTCTTTTTCCCATAAGATAAGCTTTGATGTAATCTCTCTCCCCCCTTTGACATCAATTTCGAAGAAGGGATCTTCTGGAGCATGAGCCAAACAGGTTTGGTCCTTGAGTCACATGACAAAGTAGCATGTAGATTGTGATGCAGGTAGAGGATAAGAATCATGAGTGGAGCTGGAGAAGAAATGACGATTGCAATGGCAAAAAGTTTTTTGCATCACTGAAATTGGTAATGCCAATTTATTTTCATCAGAGAGACCGAGTTCAATGATGAGTAAACATTTTGTCATCTCAGCTCACTAGGCAAATAATATCTCACAAAGATTTGCAAGGAATTAACTAAAGGATTTGCAATGAATTAGATGCAGGGAATGCAAAAAATAACAGAGAAAAGAAAAGAAGTCTAGATGAAGTTTTTTTGAAAGGGGAACAAGCATGCAAGAGACAAATGCAAGAACACAAAGAAACACTAGAGAACTTCATTTAGAATTGGTCGGCGACAAAGTCACCTATGTTAGAGTATATTGACTTAGGAGTCAAGTGAAGTCACTTGATTGTAGGTCATACTCATTGTTTAAGCTCAAAATGGGGTTGCCATTTTTCGTTTAAGCACTTTGATGTCTTCACATCTTGTTGAGCTGCTTTGACCCATGACTTGGGGTAAAGCTTCTCTAAGATGGAATGACATACCTTGGTGGTGGTGTTCATCTTGATCATGTAGTTGAACTTGTGTTGGATGCTCAAGGTTGATGTAGTTCATCAGGATTTGGGAGCACCACTTGAGGTTTGAGTTCATCTACCTACATGGGTTAGTTTTTGCAAGGTAGAGCACTTGTGTACACAAAATGACAATCATCAGATTTGATATCAAATGAGATTTTATATATAGAAATTGTCGAAGGATATGTTGAAAGGATTCACGCTTCCTTGTCTTCAACCACCATATTGTACAAACTTGGTGATGTAGAGATTGCTTAGGATGTGAGTGAGTTGCAATCTCATAGAATTTGGCTTATCCAAGTACCTACAAGGGTTATATAACATGCAAGGGTACTAGTATATCCAAGACACATGATCATCATCATAAGAGAAATATCAAGTATTAGCCATAGAAAGGCTCATGCCTTGCATGCATCCAAATGGAGTTTCTACTACAAGTTTGAGCCATCAGTGATGTTCAATTCACCTCTCAAACAACAAAATACTTTCTCATCGAGCGGTTTGGTGAATATATCCGCTAATTGCTTATCGATACGAACATGTTTAAGATAGATGTCTCCTTTAGCAACATGATCTCGAATGAAATGATGACGAACTTCAATATGCTTAGTTCGAGAATGTTGCACCGGATTATGAGCAATCTCAATAGCACTTTCATTGTCACAAAGCAATGGAACATGTTTCACATGTATCCCTAATGTTTAAGAGTTTGGGTCATCCAAAGTAATTGAGCACAACATGAACCGGCGTCAACGTATTCCGCTTCGGCATTGGATAAGGATATCGAGTTTTATTTCTTGGAGGACCAAGACACAAGAGATCTACCAAGAAATTGACAAGTACCGGAGGTGGACTTTCTATAAACATTGTCATCGGCATAGTCTGAATCGGAGTAGCCAACAAGATCAAAAGAAGACAACTTAGGGTACCAAATGCCAAAAGTTTGGTGTATGAATTAAGTATCTCATTGTCCTTTTCACAGCCTTAAGATGACATTCTTTGGGGGCCACTTGATATCATGCACACATGCAAACACTTAGCATAATATCGAGATGAGAGGCACATAGATATAACAATGAACCAATCATAGAGCAGTAAACCTTTTGGTCAACTGGTTCACCATCCTTAGTCAAGTTAAGATGTCCACTAGTAGGCATGGGTGTATTCATCCCTTTGCATTCTTGCATGTTGAACTTCTTGAATAATTCCTTGGTATACTTTGTTTGGGAAACAAAGGTATCCTCCTTAGTTTGCTTGATTTGCAAACCAAGAAAGAACTTGAGTTCACTCATCATAGACATCTCAAACTTATTTGACATTAACCTTCCAAACTTTTCACTAAAATGAGGGTTAGTCGAACCAAATATGATATCATCCACATAAATTTGGCACACAAATAATTCACCATTAACCCTTTTAGTAAAAAATGTAGAATCAATTTTTCCAATCTCAAAGCCTTTTTCAACAAGGAACTTAGTCAAGCATTTATACCACGCTCTAGGAGCTTGTTTTAGACCATAAAGAGCTTTGTGAAGTTTGGATACATGATCGGGTTTCTTGGGATTAACAAAGCCAGGAAGTTGTTTGACATAAACTTCCTCCTCAATTTCACCATTTAGAAAAGCACTTTTAATGTCCATTTGATATAAGGCGATATCATGGTGATTGGCATAAGCAAGTAAGATGCGAATGGATTCAAGTCTAGCAACGAGGGCATATGTCTCACCATAGTCCATACCTTCGACTTGAGTGTAGCCTTGAGCAACGAGACGGGCCTTGTTGCATACAACTTGTCCTTCTTCATCTTGCTTATTCCGAAACACCCATTTGGTTCCAATGACATTGTGCTTCTCATTGGGGTTTTCAACCAATGACCACACTTGGTTCCTCTCAAAATTGTGTAGCTCTTCATGCATGGCGTTCAACCAATCCGGATCATCAAGAGCATCTTCAACCTTCATCGTTTCAATACTAGAAATGAATGAGTAATGTTTACAAAAGTTAGCCAAATGAGTTTTAGAGCGAGTAATTCTCCCAGTTTGAATATCATCGAAGATTTCTTCGACGGGATGATCTCTTGAGACTCTTGCACGAACTCGTGAGAGATTTTGTTAGGGTCAGGGTGGAACATCCTCTTCATTGTCTTGTCCTTCCTCTTGTCTCTCTTCATTGTTCGTGTTGTTGTTCTCTTGTGGTGGTGGAGAGGGAGGTCGATGAGGTTCATCTTGTTGTACATCCTCGTTTCCATCATCTTGATGTGTTCCACTTGTCAATGCCTCCAAGTCAACTTGTGGTTCACTTTGGGTGAAATTGAGGCTTCCACTTGGACGGGCGAGGTACTCTCCTTCACCTCCGTTGGGAAAATCTTGCCAATAGGCATGTCTTGTATTGCTTCTGAAGGATCTTTGTCACCTACATCAATTGGAAACTGCTCTACTTGCGAGCCGTTAGATTCATCAAACTTCACATCTACTGTCTCTTCAAGCTTTCGGGTGAAAATGTTGTAGACAAGGTAAGTGTGAGAGTTTGAGCCATAACCAAGTAGGAAACCTTCATGAGATTTAGGAGCAAATTTTGAACGACGATGCTTATCAAGAATATAGCACTTTGAGCCCAATAGATGATTTGTTGCATGACAAGCTGTCTCAACCGCTTCCACCCAAAAGTGTTTTGGCGTATTGTACTCATCAACCATCGTTATCGCCATCTTAGTAAGAGTCCAGTTCTTCCTCTCAACAACTCCATTTTGTTGAGGCGTGTATGTAGCCGAGAACTCATCTGAAATCCCTTCTTAGTCAATAAAGGTGTGCAGATTGGCGTTGTTGAACTCTGTTCAGTTGTCGCTGTGAACCTTCTTGATATTCACTTCAAATTGATTTTGGGCCTTCCTAGCGAAGTTCTTGAAGATCTTTTGGACCTGCGATTTATCATCAAGAAAGAACACCCACGTAAATCTTGAAAAATCATCAACAATGACCAATCCGAATGAGTTACCATCGAAACCCTTGTAGGCATTTGGACCAAAAAGATCCATGTGAAGTAGTTGTAGTGGTCTTCTCATGGTCATGATGTTCTTCATGGGATGACTTCCTCCAACTTGTTTTCCTGCTTGGCAAGCACTACAAAGTCTATCCTTGTCAAATATAACATATTTAACACCGAGGATATGGTCACCTTTAATAAGTTTATCAAGATTTCGCATGCCCACATGACCTAACCGTCTATGCCACAACCAGCCCTTAGAACATTTAGAAATTAAGCAACTTCTAGGTTGAGCCTTTTTAGTGAAATCAACAATGTATAGATCACCTCTACGTATACAGGTAAAGACCATATTATGATTATCTCTTTAAAACACTTGGCAATCTACTTTAGTAAATAGGACATTGAAACCGAAATCGGCTAGTCTAGATACAGAAAATAAATTATAGCCAAGAGATTCAACGAGCATAACATTTTGTATGGAGCTGTCATGTGAGATGGCCACCTTACCCAGGCCAACTAGCTTACCCTTTGAGTTATCACCAAAAGTGACATACTTTCGAGGGTCGTCGTTTTCATCAAGCTCATGAAACATATCCTTGTCTCCAGCCATGTGATTAGTACATCCACTATCAAGAACCCATTCCTTCCCTCCAGCGATGTAGCCGCAAAGGTTAACCATAAGGCCAAAATGTCTCATAGACTTATCAAGATCAAACTCACTATCATCATCCTCATCATAGTATCCATGTTTAACATCGTCTTGTGATTGATCATTACCTAGAGAGTGATTCATTAGATTTATGATCATGACAATGTGCATCTCAATGAATTCTAATGAATTCATAGATGATGATACTAATGCTTCCAACATCTCCTTTGGCACGCACAAGGTCACGAAGCTCAAATAGAAAATCACCAAACTTAGGATCATTAGGATTCATCTTATTTAAAGCAATGGACTTGTGAAGAGTCTCATCTAAATTTTACAAGGGATAGTCTGGAAAGTGTTCCTCAAGATATCTCCATATGGTGTAAGCACATTCAAGAGTTGGCAAGCATGCAATCAGATTACCAGGCAATCCTCTCGTGATAAGATTGACAATTCTGAGATTGTGAATCATGTCAAGAGACTCATCAAGGGTAGGATGCAATGGATCAACAAGGGGCATACAAGGGCTAGTAATGTACTTGTTCAATTGTTATTCATTGAAAATCTCAAGCATCTCATTTTTCCAAGCATTATCGAACTCTCCATCAAGTATAGGCACTCTACGTCTAATACTCCCAATCGTAGACTCATCCATCTTCCTCCAACGGTGATTAAACCAAAGCAATGGATACCAAAGCTCTGATACCAATTGAAAGGATCGAGAAGAGGTGTCTAGAGGGGGGTGATTAGACCCTCATCAAGTAAAGGTAGTAGTTTTTAAGTTCTTCAAGTTGAGGTTTGAGATTAGCACAATTTTAAACATTCATTATACATTTCAAGAAAGCATGGCGAGAGTATATGAGCAGCAGAAAGTAAAGGATGCAATTTGAAAGAAAGTAAAGGTGTAGGATTGGAGTGTGCAAACGCAATTGGAGACACGGAGATTTTTGGCATGGTTCTGATAGGTGGTTCTATCGTACATCCACGTTGGTGAGACTTCAACCCACGAAGGGTAACGCTTGCACAACTACATAGAGGGCTCCACCCATGAAGGATCCATGAAGAAGCAACCTTGTCTATCCCACCATGGCCATCGCCCACAAAGGACTTGCCTAACTAGGATAGATCTTCACGAAGTAGGCGATCTCCTTGCCATTAAAAACTCCTTGGTTCAACTCCACAATCTTGATGGAGGCTCCTAAGTGACACCTAACCAATCTAGGAGAGACCACTCTCCAAAAGGTAATAGATGGTGTGTTGATGATGAACTCCTTGCTCTTGTGCTTCAAATGATACTCTCCTCAACACTCAACTCTCTCTCATAGATTTGGATATGGTGGAAAGATGATTTGAGTGGAAAGCAACTTGGGGAAGGCTAGATATCAAGATTCTTGTGGTTGGATTGGAATGTCCTGGTCTCAAGACATGAGTAGGTGGTTCTCTCTCAGAAAATGAGTAGTGGAAGTGTAGGCACGTTCTGATGGCTCTCCTCAAATGGAGAAGGGGGTGGAGGGGTATATATAGCCTCCACACAAAATCTAGCCATTACACACAACTTAACAAACTCGGTGAGACCGAATAGTGATACTCGGTGAGACCGATTTGGTTCAAAATGTGAACGTTGGGATTTTTGGTGGGACCGACAATATCAACTCGATGGGACCGATGTGTTAGGGTTAAGGCAAAATGGCATCTTGGTGAGACTGATTGCATGAACTCGGTGAGAACGATTTCAGCAATAAGGAAACAAAGACTTGGCCAAGAAAACTCGATGGGTCCGACTGCTTATCTCGGTGAGACGGAAATAATTGCAATAGGCAACAGAGAGTTTGCAAGGCCATTTCAATGAGATCGAGATCCTATCGGTGAGATCGAACTGATTATGGTTTCTGGGAGTGGCTATGTCAAGTGAACTCGGTGGCGTCGGATGAATCAAATTGGTGGGGCTGAGTTTGATTTTAAGTTCTGTACATATTTGGAAATGACAAAGTGGTTGAGGGCTTTGGATCATATCACTAAGAACTTTGAGCAAGTAGACCATTAAGCAACACCTCATCCCCTTTTAATAGTATTGGTTCTTCCTATGGACTCAATGTGATCTTGGATCACTAAAATAGAAATGCAGAGTCTTGAGCTTTTGCCAATGTTTGTCCTTATCATCATGAAGAGGTTCCACATCCTCTTGTCCTGCCACTCCAATGTTGGACTCATCTGAAATATACTAGATAAGACATTAGTCCAACAAGAGATATGTCGACATTGATTACCAAAATCACCCAATGAGCACTTGTTCTTTCGGATACTATATTCTTTTATTGTTCCATGCTATTATATTATCCATCTTGGATGTTTTATACGCATTATTCTGCTATTTTATATCTATTTTTGGACTAACCTACTAACCTAGTGCCAGTGCCCGTTGCTATTTTTTTCCCTTGTTTTTGTCTTTTTACAGAAAATCAGTACCAAATGGATTCCAAATAGAACGTAACTTTTTGACAAATTTTCTTGGACAAGAAGACACCTAGGAAGCTTCTGGAGGAGGCCGAAAGGCCCAAGGGTGAGCCACAAGCTCACTAGGCGCACCCTAGGGGGAGCGCGCTATGAGTTTGTGGGCCCCCTATGGCTCCTCTAACGATAATGTCAGCTCTATAAATACCAAAATATGCCCCGTATACTAGAGGGCACACAAAAAATACTTTTCCACTGCTGCAAGTTTCTGTTCCCATGAGGTCCCATCTTGGGGCCTTTTCCGGCACTCTGTCGGAGGGAGATTCGATCACGGAGGGCCTCTACACCAACCTTGTTGCCCTTCCAATGATTTGTGAGTAGTTTACCACAAACCTACAGGTCCATAGCTAGTAGCTAGATGGCTTCTTCTGTCTCTTTGATCTTCAATACAATGTTCTCCTTGATGTTCTTGGAGATCTATTTGATGCAATCTTCTTTGCGGTGCGTTTGTTGAGATCTGATGAATTGTGGATTTATGATTAGATTATCTATGAATATTTTTAGTGTCTTTTATGAATGATTAAGATAGCTTTGTATTTCTCTTCAATCTATTCATTTGGTTTGGCCAACTAGACTGATTTGTCTTGCAATGAGAGAGGTGCTTTTTAATGGGTTCAGTCTTGTGGTGTTCAATCGCAGTGATAGAAGGGACATGACGCGTATTTGTATTGTTGGCATTAAGGATAAAAAGGTGGGGTTTATTTCATATTGATTGGATCTATCCCTCTACATCATGTCATCTTGCTTAAGGCATTACTCCGTTCTTGTTAACTTAATACAATAGATGCATGTTGGATAGCGGTCGATGTGTGGAGTAATAGTAGTAGATGCAGGCAGGAGTCGGTCTACTTGTCACGGACGTGATGCCTATATTCATGATCATTGCCTTAGATAATGTCATAACTTTGCACTTTTCTATAAATTACTCAACAGTAAATTTTTTACCCACCGTATGTGTTCTTTCAAGAGAGAAGCCACTAGTGAAAATTTTGGCCCCCGGGTCTATTCTCATCGTATTATTTTCAGATTTATAAAAATAAAAAATACAAAAATACCTTGCTGCAATTTATTTACCTTTACTTTATTTCCCACTTTTATTTATCTTTTATACCTATCTCTATGAGATCTCATCCTTGCAATTAACATTGAAGGAATTGACAACCCCTTTTATCGCGTTGGGTGCAAGTATTTGTTTGTTTGTCTAGGTGTAACTATTGGAGACTTGTGTATTCCTCCTACTAGATTGATACCTTGGTTCTCAAACCGAGGGAAATACTTAGCTCTACTTGCTTCATCACCCTTTCTTCTTCAAGGGAAAAACCAACGCAAGCTCAAGAAATAGCAGGAAGAATTTCTGGCACTGTTGCCGGGGAGGATCTACATCAAGCCTACCAAGTACCTATCATCAAATCTCATCTGTTGCACTTACATTATTTACCATTTGCCTCTCGTTTTCCTATCCCCCACTTCTAAAATGTTTTCTAAAAAACACAAAAATGTTTGTCTTTTTATTTGCCTTCTTTTTTCGTTCGCCTTTTTGGTTGCTTGTGTGCTAGATTTCTTGCTTTGCTATCATGGCTAGTTCTTCTATCATAGCTAGTACCCCAGAAATTGAGGTTCTTAATTTTAAACAAAGAGGAGGAGAGAATTTGAAAGAAGCTTGGTATAGAATTTCCGGTGCTCAAAATAGATCTATGCGTAAGCAATCAACTACGGATATTCTTCGAAATTTTTATGTGGGTGTTACTACTTAGTATAGATATGTGCTAGACACTACTACTGGGGGAAATTTCTTGGGAAGTCACCCTATGGATGCTTTTAATGTTATGGCAAATTTGGTGGGATCACCACCAATCATGATTAATGAAACAAATTTAGTTTTAGAACATGTGATGCAAAGGCTTGATATTATTGAGAACAAAATTTCAACCGTAGAGCATATTGAAAATTTGGATAAATACATTCATAATCATATTACTCAATTTGGATCAAAGGTAGGAATCACATCAAAAACATAAAAGAGAAAGAGCATATAATTGATGAGAGGGTAGAACAAGGTTCCGCTAGAATCGAAAAGTTAGAGGATATTATGACCAATTTGGGTTCCGCTTTTGCCTCTCTCAAGACAACCCCAAAATTTCCTCCTAATAAATCTACTAAGTTTATTTATGTTCCCAAAAATAAGGGTGAATCATCTAGTAAGGGAAACGAGGATCTTAAGATGATAAGTGTTTACCCTAGCTTTATTAATATTATTGAGGAACCAATTCTTACAATCGAATCTCTTGATTTTATACGTAGGAGTGTGATCATCAACAAACATAATGAAATCCCTAGGAAGTATGGATGTGCAATTGAGGAATTAAATACCAAAGATGACAATACCTAGATCTATGCAGTATGCCTAGCTAGGGGCATAAAACAATAGCGCTTATTGGGAGGCAACCCAATTTTATTTTATGTTTTTTGTTTTTGCTTCTGTTTTTCAATAAATATGCAATTATACTACTGTTATGATTTTGTTTTAATGTTTTAATTAGTGTTTGTTCCAAGTAGGACCTTTGGGATGATTTGGGTGATAGTTGATTTGATTTTGCTGGAATGCTCAATCTTGGAATTTTAAAAATTCATAGAGACATGCTTTTGATCTGAATGTTTTACACAAGATTGATATATGTATTTCCTATGTTGTCCTAATTTTTCAGAATTTTTGGAGTTACAGAAGTTTGGCTAAAGTCCAGATTACTAATGACTTTTTGTTTTTGACAGATTTTGTTTTCATTGTGTTGTTTGCTTATTTTGATGAATCTATGGTTAGTATCAGGGGGTATGAACCATTGAGAAATTAAAATACAGTAGATATAACACCAATATAAAATTTGAATGATTTTACAATAGTACCTAATGTTACGAAATGTAGCATGCAATTCAAAAAAATTCCTACGCTCACGCAAGATCTATCTAGGAGATGCATAGCAACGAGAGGGGGAGAGTGTCTCCAGGTACACTCGTAGACCGAAAACGGATGCGTTACCTTAACGCGGTTGATGTAGTCGAACGTCTTCTCGAATCAACCAATCAAGTACCGAACGTACGGCACCTCCGCGTTCTACACACGTTCAGCTTGATGACGTCCCTCGAACTCTTGATCCAGAAGAGGCACGAAGGACTCGATGAATTCCGTTAGCACGACGGTGTGATGACGGTGTTGGTGATCTAATCCATGCAGGGCTTTGCCTAAGCACTACGACAATATGACCGGAGCAGTAAACGGTGGAGGGGGGCTTCGCCTAAGCACTAAGACAATTGATGTGCCTTTGGGGTGCCCCCTGCCCCCGTGTATAAAGGAGGAGAGGGGAGGCCGGCTGGCCCTAGGGGCGCGTGATGTCTGCTAGAACTACGTTGGTATTTCCCCAAAGAGGAAGGGATGATGCAGTATAGCGACGTAGGTATTTCCCTCAATGGTGAGATCAAGGTTATCGAACCAGTAGGAGAACCTCCTCACACCACGTAAACAACACTTGGACACAAATAACAAATACTCGCAACCCGACGTGTTAAAGGGGTTGTCAATCCCTTTCGGGTACGGCGCCTCAAGATAGGCAAATAACGTGAGGTAAAAGTGGTAGATAGGATAAACAGATCGCAGAAAAAATAAATTGCAACAAGGTATTTTTGTATTTTTGGTTTAATAGATCTGAAAATAAATTCAAAGGAAAATAGATTGCAAAGGCAAATATGATGAAAAGAGACCCAAGGGTTGTAGGTAAACCTGGGCAAACGTCGGGCCGGGCTTGTAAAAGCCCGACCTTCATTTCTCAAGCCCGAGCCGGGCCTGAAGCCCGAAATACTCCATATTTCCAAGCCCGAGCCCGGCGCGAAGCCCGAAAGCCCGGCCCGAATGTTGTTTTTTAGTACGCGCACGTGCAAGCCCGGCCCGAAATACGGGAAAATTGGAGCCCGAGCCCGGCCCGAACTATCTTTCGGGCTGCAAAACAAAGCCCGAGCCCGGCCCGGCCCGGCCCGGGTTTTTCGGGCCGGGTTGACGGGTCGGGCTGCCCATGCCCGGGTTTAGTCGTAAGTTTCACTAGTGGCTTCTCTCAAGAAAAATAGCAAACGGTGGGAAAAAAATTACTGTTGGGCAATTGATAGAACTTCAAATAATCATGATGATATCCATGAAATGATCATTATATAGGCATCACATCCAAGATTAGTAGACCGACTGACACTGGGCACTATGTCAATAGGTTAGTACCAAAAAATGATATAAATTACTATAAAATGATTGTAAAACATCCAAAAATGATAATATAACATCATGGAACAATAAAAAATTAAAGATACATTGGAGAAGTATCAACGCGCAAAGTGGGGGGAGTCCCACAAGGACTCCTAGTCCTAGTCCCCCTTCCTTCCAATGGAGAGGGGAAAGGGGAAAGATGGGGAGAGGGAGAAGAAAGAGGGGTCGCGCCCCCCACCCCTTGTCCAATTCAGACCGTCATGGGGGGCCCCACCTGTTGTGGCTTGTATCCTCCTCTCCACTATGGCCCATGAGGCCCATTAACTTTCCCGCGGGGTTCAGGTAACCTCCCTGTACTCCAAAAAAATCCCGAATCTTTCCGGAAGCATTCCGATGAACGTATATAACCTTCCAATATATCAATCTTTACCTCTCGACCATTTCGAGACGCCTCGTCATGTCCGTGATCTCATCCAAGACTCCGAACAACCTTTCGGTCACCAAAACACGTAAATCATATAATACATATCGTCATCGAACGTTAAGCGTGTGGACCCTACGGGTTCGAGAACTATGTAGACATGACCGAGACACCTACGCTCACGCATGACCTATCTAGGAGATGCATAGCAACAAGAGGGGGAGGGTGTGTCCACGTACCCTCGTAGACCGAAAACGGAAGTGTTAACTTAACGTGGTTGATGTAGTCGAACGTCTTCTCGAATCAACCGATCAAGTACCAAACGTACGGCACCTCCGAGTTGTGCACATGTTCAGCTCGATAATGTCACTCGAACTCTTGATCCAGCAGAGGCACGAAGGAGTCGATGAGTTCCGTCAGCACGACGGTGTGATGAGGGTATTCGTGATGTGATCCATGCAGGGCTTTGCCTAAGCACTATGACAATATGAGCGGAGGAGTAAATGGTGGAGGGGGGCACCACACACGGCTAAGACAATTGGTGTGCCTTTGGGGTGGCCCCCTACCCACATATATAAATGAGGAGAGGGGAGGCCGACCGGTGATACGTCCATTTTGCATCATGCTTTTATCAATATTTATTGCATTATGGGCTGTTACTGCACATTATGTTACAATACTTATGCCTTTTCTCTCTTATTTCACAAGTTTTACACGAAGAGGGAGAATGCCGGCAGTTGGAATTCTGGGCTGGAAAAGGAGCAAATATTAGAGACCTAGTCAGCACAACTCCAAAAGTCCTAAAACTCCACGAAAGTCAGTTTTGGAACATATTAAAAATATTGGGCGAAGAAAGCACCAGAGGGGGGCCACCCACTATCCACGAGGGTGGAGGGCACGCCCTACCCCCCTGGGCGCGCCCCTGCCTCGTGGGCCACCTGGCAACCCCCCAATGCCCATCTTCTGGTATATTGTGTCTTTTGCCCTGGAAAAAATCATAAGGAACCTTTCAGGATGAAGCACCGCCGTCTCTAGGCGGAACCTTGGCGGAACCAATCTAGGGCTCCGGCGGAGCTGTTCTGCCGGGGAAACATCCCTCTGGGAGGGGGAAATCGTCGCCATCATCATCACCATCGATCCTCTCATTGAGAGGGGGTCAATCTCCATCAACATCTTCAGCAGCACCATCTCCTCTCAAACCCTAGTTCATCTCTTATATCCAATCTTTGTCTCAAAACCTCAGATTGGTACTTGTGGGTTGCTAGTAGTGTTGATAACTCCTTGTAGTTGATGCTAGTTGGTTTATTTGGTGGAAGATCATATTTTCAGATCCTTTATGCATATTAATACCCCTCTGATTATGAACATGAATATAATTTGTGACTACTTACGTTTGTTCCTGAGGACATGGGAGAAGTCTTGTTATAAGTAGTCATGTGAATTTGGTATTTGTTCGGTATTTTGATGAGATGTATGGTGTCTTTCCTCTAGTGGTGTTATGTGAACGTCGACTACATGACACTTCACCATTGTTTGGGCCTAGGGGAAGGCATTGGGAAGTAATAAGTAGGCGATGGGTTGCTAGAGGGGCAAAGGCTTAAACCCTAGTTTATGTGTTGCTTTGTAAGGGGTTGATGTGGATCCATATGTTTCATGTTATGGTTAGGTTTACCTTAATTCTTCTTTTGTAGTTGCGGATGCTTGCGAGAGGGGTTAATCATAAGTGGGATGCTTGTCCAAGGAAGGGCAGTACCCAAACACCGGTCCACCCACATATCAAATTATCAAAGTAACGAACGCGAATCATATGAGCATGATGAAAACTAGCTTGACGATAATTCCCATGTGTCCACAGGAGCGCTTTGCTTTATATAAGAGTTTGTCCAGGCTTGTCCTTTGCTACAAAAAGGATTGGGCCACCTTGCTGCACTTTGTTCCTTTTGTTACTTGTCACCCGTTATGAATTATCTTATCACAAAACTATCTGTTACCGATAATTTTAGTGCTTGCAGAGAATACCTTACTGAAAACCGCTTGCACTACAAAAAAATAGACTTCCGTGATGATAAGTGTTTGTCACAGTAGGTCGTGTTTTTTGTCATGCATGTACATCCATGACGATTTTATGACAGAATCAAGATAGTCATACCTATGTTGTCATAGAAGTGTTCCATGACATTACCAAAATTATCATCACGGAAGTGTCCATTTCCATGACGATAAATAGCGCGTCACAGAAGTTGTCACGCCCAATATGCGACCCTATCCAAAAGGAACTCGAAGGTCCCACCAAGGATAGACCCGCATATTGAAACGCTTTTGCAAGGTGGATATCATTACATCAACATTACATAATAGACGGGGATACATACATAAGGCATACAATGCCACATAAATACAACATCACAATACATAATAGCATCATCCGTCTACGGATGAATCACAAACATAAACTCAAACGACATCCACCCTGCTAGCCCAGGCTGCCGACCTGGAACCTATCCCCTGATCGAAGAAGCAGAAGAAGAACTCAACGCAAGCAAGCATCACTCTCGCGTCATGATCATCGCATAACCTGTACCTGCAACTGTTGTTGTAGTAATCTATGAGCCACGAGGACTCAGCAATCCCATTACCATGGGTATCAAGACTAGCAAAGCTTAAAGGGAAAGGAAGGGGTAAAGTGGTGAGGCTGCAGCAGCGACTAAGCATATATGGTGGCTAACATACGCAAATAAGAGCGAGAAGAGAGCAAGCAGAACGGTCGTGAAGCCAGCAATGATCAAGAACTGATCCTGAACTCCTACTTACGTCAAACATAACCCAGAAACCGTGTTCACTTCCCGGACTCCGCCGAAAAGAGACCATCACGGCTACACACGCGGTTGATGCGTTTTAATTCGTATCTGGTGTCAAGTTATCTACAACCGGACATTAACAAATTCCCATCTGCCTATAACCGCAGGCACGGCTTTCGAAAGATTATACCCTGCAGGGGTGTCCCAACTTAGCCCATGACAAGCTCTCACGATCAACGAAGGAATAGACCTTCTCCCAGGAAGACCCGATCAGACTCGGAATCCCGGTTTACAAGACATTTCGACAATGGTAAAACAAGACCAGCAAAGCCGCCCGATGCGCCGACAATCCCGATAGGAGCTGCACATATCTCGTTCTCAGGGCAACACCGGATAAGTCAAGCTACGAGTAAAACCAGCCCTCGAGTTGCCCCGAGGTGGCCCCGCAGGTTGCTCGGTTCGGACCAACACTTAGACAAGCACTGGCCCGGGGGGGCTAAAATAAAGATGACCCTTGGGTTAATTACTCCCAAGGGAAATATAGGTGGTGGTGAGGCAAATGGTAAAACCAAGGTTGGGCCTTGCTGGAGGAGTTTTATTCAAAGCGAACTGTCAAGGGGGTCCCATAAATCACCCGACCGTGTAAGGAACGCAAAATCCGGGAACATAACACCGGTATGACGGAAACTAGGGCGGCAAGAGTGGAACAAAACACCAGGCATAAGGCCGAGCCTTCCACCCTTTACCAAATATATAGATGCATTAATAATATAAGGGATATTGTGATATCCCAACCAAAATCCTGTCCACCATGGAGCAATCTTTAACTTCACCTGCAACTAGCAACGCTATAAGAGGGGCTGAGCAAAGCGGTAACATAGCCAAACAACGGTTTGCATAGGAAAGGTGTCAAAGGTTAGAGCTTCATGGCAATTTGGGGAGGCTTGATGAGCAAAGATAGGTAACGCAGCATAGCGATAGAACGAAGCAACTAGCATAGCAATGATAGTAATGAGATCCAGGGTAGCGGTCATCTTGCCTGAAATCCCGCAAGGAAGAAGAACGAGTCCATGAAGAAGACGAACGGATGAAACCGAACCAAGCGTAGACAAACGAATCCTCACGATCGCAACATTACCAGAACTAAGAAGCAACACCGGAAAGAAACAAACAACAAGGTAAACACACAAGCATAATCATGGCATGATGCACAATCAAGTATGATGCATGTCTGGTTTAAAGAGGCATGGCATGGCAAACTGCAACACACAATACTACAAATTAAATGGAGCTCAATATGCAACGAGTTGCATATTGACGAAACACCACATTGACATATTTAGTTTAATCTCGTTCAGGTACACATCAATATTAAATGTTGATAAACATGGCAAGAGGTGAAGTATAACCAAACTACCTATCTAGGCAATTTTAAATGAGGCCGGAAGTAACAAACAATAATTCCGGAAAATCCCCATGTGCGTATTTTAGATTTGGTCCTGTTCTGCCCTAAACACAATTTTATGTTTGTTAAACAGGAAAATAAAGTGGACCATGTTAAACTAGGCGTTTTTCCACCCCATTTACCTATAAAGTTTAATCCGAGCTACGGTTATTTAGTTATGAATTAAAGCATTTTAACATGGCATATTAGCAAATTTAAATAACCAGCAAGTTAAACATTTTTAACATAGATGAAAATGGCATATTATTAATCTACACAATTTTCTGAGCATTTTACATATATAAATTATTTCAATCCGATGCACAGTTTGAGAGATATTAAATGCATGAAGTTTAGGGACTTTTCTGCCAATCTGAAAATCACTGGAATAAAGCTAAATCGCGGATCTGAAAAAAAAACGTACACGGGCCGAATCTACTGGGCGCAGGACACAGGGGAGGGGCTGGAGGGGCGCTCGCCCATGGGCTCTTGGCCCGGCTGGTGGAGATGGCCGAAACAGGCCGAGGAGGAGGAGTCGGGCTGGGCCGGCTTGGAAGGCCCACGCGGTCAGCGACGACCGATGGCGTCGTCCTCACGCTCACGCGCGGAGGCAGGGGAGGCCGGCGACGTGAAGAGGTCCGGCGAGTGGGGCGGCGCGGTGAGTCGGGACCTGCGGAGAGACGCGGATCTGGACGGGATCCACCGGATCCGTCCATTCCCGGCGACAGAAGGAGGTGGGGCGGCGAGCTCGACGTCGGTGGCGACGAAGCTCCGTGGCGCGGCGGTGGTTCCCTGCGGGGCAACAGAGAGCGAGCGAGGTGAGGCGAGAGGACCGGAGGAGGGGAAAGGAGGAGAAGGACGGGAGGCAGGCGGCGCTGGCCTGGGACGGCGGCGACGCGGCTGACGCCGGTGGGTGCGGTCGGCGGGGCAGCGAGGCCGCGGGCGCTCGAACAGGAGGTGCGGGGCAACGCAGGGAGCGGGCGGCGCTGCGGGGTCGGGCCGGCCCGGGCCCAGATGGGCTTGGCGGGCCTGGGACGGGCCTGGCGGCGCGGGGAGCATGGGGAGAGGCGCGGGGCGACGCAGGAAGGCCGCGTCGAGGCCGGAGGGCGCTGGCGGGGTGAGGTGGCGCGCGCTGGTTGGTCCAGGCGCGGTGGCGGCGGCGCCAAGTGGCGGCGGGGCTGTCGTCGGGCGCGGAATCTGAGAAGGAGGGGCTAGGAGGTAGGGGAAGGGCTAGGAGATGCCCAAAAATGGACTAGGGGTTGATTATATAGGGTAAGGCTAGGGTTAGGGGGTTTTGGAGGGGTTTCGGACCCTCAGATCTCGATCTGGCGGTTCCGGACGTGAGGAGAGGTATACTGGGCCTAGGTGGGCTGTGTAGATGGGGTTGGGCTGAGAGAAGAGGGGAGAAACGTAGCCCGGCAACTGTTTCAGAGACCGAAACGTCAGACGAATATACCGACTATATCGCGGTTATATTTAACGGTTGGGCAGTCAAACAGACTCCGAATGCGACGAAACTTGGCAGGCGGCCTGTCTACACTATAATAAGACCGCACGACAAGTTGCAACCCATTCCGAGAACATTTTTATGCCACTTATAAAATGATATTTCGGAGGTGCCGCGGGCGCGTGCGAGTGTGCTCGGGCTCGGAACGGACAACGGAGAGAACCGGCGGAACACGAACGGATGCAAGTTTTATGAAAACGATGCCGATGCAATGCGCATGATGCAATGAGATGAGATGCATAACAAGAACAAAATGCAAAACAACAGACAAAAACCCAACCACGAAGGAAATATCATATAGCATCTCCGCAAAAGGCAAGAGTTGGAGTTACGAATATGGAAAGTTGTATCTGGGGCGTTACAGAAGTGCTTTCGTCAAGGGTGACCGACACGTGGCATCCACTGTAACAGAACGCCGTTAAGCTATCGGGTCGGGTTTGGATCCGATAACCCGTTAACAACCCCGACCAATGGGAAATTTCCACATGTAAAATTCTTATTGGCAAGACTAAACACGTGTCAGCTCGTTAGTGGGTCAGATAGCCGCCTATGATATGTCGACACGTGCCACGGCCCACCACTGGCCCATTTAGCTTACAAAGCCGGCATGTTTGACTTGGTCAAAAGTTAACGGGCTGGCCCATGAAAAGCCTATTAACGGTCTCTTCGCAAATAGCCCATTTTACGGCCCGTTAACTCACGGCCCGTTAGGCCCTGAAGGAAATCGGCCCAACAACGTCATGTGGGCCGTCGAATAGAACACCAGCCCATTTCACTTTCGGCCCATGTATGGCCCATGACGTCTTTCGGCCCATATGAGGCCTTCGTATCTTTCGGCCCTTTACAAGCCCACGGTGACTCTAGCCCATAATGAACAGTAATTTTCTTTGTACCCGTTAACGGCCCGTGATTTAAATGGGCCGTTTCCAGCCCGTGTTAGCTTTCGGCCTATTGACGGCCCATACGTTCGTGGGCTCCTTTTTGGCCCTCGATTACTTTTGGCCCGTTACTGGCATGTTCCCCTAACGGGCCAAATTCGGCCCATGGCAAGAGTCGGCCCGTTACGAGCCTGTTACCCTAATGGGCCAACTTCGGCCCATGGCAAGAGTCGGCCCATTTCTGGCATGTTCCCCTAATGGGCCAAATTCGGCCCATGGCAAGAGTCGGCCCGTTACTGGCCTGTTACCCTAATGGGCAAAATTCGGCCCATGGCAAGAGTCGGCCTGTTTCTGGCCTGTTAACCCGTTGCGCCGTTTCCAGTCCGTCCTATATTCTGGCCCATTAACGACCCGTTATGCCTATGAGAGAATTAAGCCTTTGCTGTCCTACGGCCTGTTAACGGCCCATTACCATGCTGGGCCGGTACTAATTACGCTCGTTTACGGCCCATGTAGACCCATTTATCCGACGGCCCGAGGCCGACCGATTCTACGGCCCTGTTGGAGGCCCATTTATCGACGGCCCGTAGGAGACCCATGGATGCTACGGCCCGTAGGAGACCCATGGATCCTACGGCCCGTATATGGCCCATGGTAGTTGCGGCCACTAGCAAACCAGGGAAAAAGAAGACTAGGAAATAAATAAGGCCGAAACTAACGCTAGGCTATTAAGGCGATTGCACAGATTACATCCACTCGGCATCAAAGATCGCCACCAGTGCAAATATAGGGAACACCCTACACTATACAAAAATGGCTTGCTGTTTTCTTCAGCCGGTGGCTGCACGTTAAGAATAAATTTTGTATCGCACCAAAACAAATTACAACTATATAACAAAAGGAAGGTTGGCATAAAACTTAACGGTCTAGCAGATAAATGCACCACTAGAAGTTCAGAAGCTCAGTTCATTTGACCCGACTGTTACGTTTTCATTTTGTATTGTCCGAAGGAGCACCATAACCCTCACATTCATTTCCCCTAGGCTCCTGAACAACATAGCAAATGTCTGATAGTCTGGTATCAAAACCATGCATATCTTGACGACATCGAACAATGTCTCTCCTTGTTTCACAAAGGGTCTCTGTTAGGGAATGGACTTGTGTCTGGAGCACAGATACAACATTGCTTTGAGCTTGCATATCTTGATCATGTGGCAGTTTGGATGATATTGCCTTAACAACCAACCCAGTATTACGCAGGAATGTGCTTTTGGCACTGTTAGTGGACAGGTGCTGACCCACTGCAGCAAGAGCTGACATTGCGGTTATAGTTGCCTCGCCACCTTCAGAAGGTGGCGGTTCCACCATTTTTTCCATAGCTCGCTGAAAAGTTAAGGTTTTACATTAGTAGTACCAGAACAGAAGATATTAAGGAGGCAGCAAAACCAAACAAAATAGCTTTGGTCTATATACAGAACTTATTCTTGTGAACCCATGTAAAATATTAGTTGTATTTTATTGCAAAGTACATAATAAAACTAGGTTCCAAACATATGACCATGTACCATCACTAATGTATTGTCTATTTCTTCACATTGTATTGAGGGCTAAGGATAAAGAGACAAAGTTTATAATACGGTAAGCATTGTATGACATCATTCATATCACAAAACAACTAAGAATAGACAAACAGGAAATTGTAACGTTGTGTGGGCAAGTCCAGCACGGAACTAGATTACGGGTCAAGATCAAAGGAACATCACTCCTCTCTTTTAAACCTTGTAAGGTGCAATGATACGCTAAGACAATTGTATATAAAATTGAAAAGAGTAATAGACATTGGCTGCAAACCATGTAGTTCAAGGCACAAGTCAGAGTAAGTAGTAGTTAAAAGGCATGAGGATCCCGTTTCAAAAAAAAGGCATGAGGATTAAGGACTTACAACAACGGCTTTGACTGGTGTAGTCATGCCCTTCTTCTTGCTGGTGTGACAGTCCTTGAAGATTTCCACATCATTTGGTTCAGGTACTTTTTGGTCCTTCCGGGCTTTCCTCTACATTTCGAACAAGTCAATATAGATCTGATAATATGGTACAGCGAAAAGAGTGAAACAACACCTCATTAAAAGAGCCTCGCGGTGTGCAATATAGCTACGAGATCATGCCGTCTGTTGGAATTTCACTTTCATACGGTTGGCCTTGTTCTTTGAACAGTTCACCTACAAGAAGATAGATTTGTGTGGCACATGCGTAAATAGGACTTCAACATGTGATCTGATCACATATATATAATGTACCTGATACTTCGGATCAGACCAGTGTTTACCAAGGCCCCTCCAGTCTTCATCCGATATATTTTCCACTAGAGATGTTTGGGAAAGTTCACTGTTAGCCTTGCCTTCAAAGTGAGTTTTCCTCAAGTTATACCGATACTATTGCAGAGCAGACTTGAAAACATGGGTGCAAGCTTGTCTGGTTGCATCATCTTGGCTATCCAACTTGAACCTCATCTGTTGAAAATTATGTGAGTCTCATTATCAGCAACCTAGAAAGTATGGGACAGAGTAAGACGATATTACTAGTTTCCATACATAACCATACTTACAGATAAATGGTCGAGGAAGGTGTTGAACTGGGTTTCGTCTTTGTCATTCCTGTACTGAATCCATGTTGGGAGGATACGCACATGACATCTAACGGCAACTGCTGCCTCTGATACTAACTTGGCTAACTCTGTAGCATCACGTGGCCTTTTTAAACCTGCCTCAAAACGGATCTCCATTCTTCCTCCTCTAGATTTAATTAACCTATCGAGCAATATCCCTGATGTTTGTTTCCTCTTGCGCTTAGGTGCTAGTCCAACAACGAACATAGGAAGTGTTAGTGTACATCAAACTGTGAGACTACATATAAAGAAGCATGCAACTGTAACTTGACTCCAGCAACTACCTTCTTGTTGTTGAAGCTCACAAGGTTCATCTGATATTGCCAACTCGTCTTGTGTCAAGAGTGCTTGGGAAGTAGTGTCAGGTGGCAAGGGAGCTTGGGAACGTGCTGCTAGCTCAGTTGACGCACGAGTAAGTCGTGCAGCTGGTAGTACCGTGGTAGGTGTTGCAAGAACTAGGGCTGTCTCTGCTTGTTTGGTGGCAGCTATTTGTTTCTGTTTGGATTTTTTTTGTAGCTCGTGTAGCATGGGATGGCGTGTTTGTAGAATTTTCTGCTGGACTTTGACCTTCTATTGCACCATCAGTACCAGCAAAATCTGCAGGAATCATCCGCTTCTCATTCCCTGCCATTCTGTGTTTCTTCCTCTTTCTCTGTGCCATGTTAAGTCAAGCCGGCAAGAAAAACGAATAACAATTTAGTTCTTCAGAACAAATTGATGCGTGATGCAGATGAACTGAACTTTGATGTTAGACAACCACATGATAGGAGGATGTAATATGTATGAAAAACAGGACGGAAGAGATAACCAGAACTATGATGTGTAAACTAAGAAGAAGACATTTCACCAAATTAGAAGCAATGCAATGGAAGGTAGACACCATATGAAAGATGCTACAAATATCGCTCTGCCAAGTTAACAGTGTGTCATCATAAATGGTGTTTAAACAAATGTGAAGCAGTACAAGAAATAAATCATATGCTAGATGCAAACAACATCACACTACCATGTTAGAGGTCTCTCGTCATTAGTGCCATTGCATATTCACAACATTGCATATTCACAGCTTATGATGTGTAAACTAAGGAGAAGGCATTTCAACAAATTATAAGCAATGAAAGCTAGACACCATATGAAAGATGCAACGAATATCACTCTACCAAGTTAAAACTGTCTCGTCATAAGTGCCATTTCAACAAATTAGTAGTACAAGCTAGAAAAGAATGTGAGATGTAACCTATATCACACTCCGAAGTCAAACGTGTCTTATGATAAGTGATTATTGCAGGTTACACAACATTAGTAATTTGATGTAATAACATGGTGTGATAGACAGATATTGTATGTTCTAGAAACAGGAACACGTGTCTTATTCAAGTATAATGTGTAAAGTAAGCAGATGGAATTCAACAAAATTAGAAGCAATACAAGCTAGACATCACACATAACATGCAACCACATATAACAGTGCCAAGTTAGAGGGAGCATCGGTGATGCTGCACTAGGGGAGACATGCTTATCATAAACACAGCTTTGTGTCTATGCATGTGTTGTCTTGGAAATCATCTTGGGGGTGTGGAGGAGTATAAATTGTAGAGGCGCTCCGTTCGGAAGGAGCACCTTTATCCGCTGCCTTGCTAACTTCCTTCCGTTTTATTGATTTTGAATTGTAAAGTAAAACCGACAAGAAAAAGCTATAAAATTCTCTCTTCAGAACTCATTCATGCATGATACTGACAAACACTACTTTGATGTAAGGCAAACACATGATACCAGGATGGAATATGTACGAAAAACAGGACGGCATGGCATGTTCACAACTGTTTGTGTAAACTAAGCAGAAACCATTCCAGCAAATAAGAGGCAATGCAAGCTAGACACCACATGAAAGATGCAACCAATATGACTCTGCCAAGTTAAAAGCTTCCCATCATAAATGGAATTTCAACAAATTAGAAGCAGCGCATGCTATAAATCATATGAAAGATGCAACTAATATTGCACTGCATATACTAAAGGTTTCTCGTCATATTGATTGATGCGGGATACAAAAAAACAATAGTTTTATGTAAGGACATGCTTAATAGACAGGTGTACTATGTACTAAATACAGGAAGACATGTCACATTAACATGTATAATGTATAAGCTAAGCAGACTAGCACATGCAGTTTAACCAGTTTGGAAGAATTACAATCTAGACACCATATGCAACATGCAACCACATATCACGGTGCCAAGTTAGAGCAAGCACCTACGATGCTAGTGTAGGGGAAATGATTTAATCAACTACAGAGCTACGTTCACTATCTTCATGTAGCATTTCTGTTTCTTGAGAATCATGTCGAGAGGCTGAGGCTGTATTTTTTAAATGAGGAGTAGTCCCCTTGCCTGCGTGCCTCATGATAAGTGATTGATGAGGGATACACAAGAACATTAGTTTGATGTAAGAACATGGTTAATACATGGATGTACTAGTATGTAACAAAAACAGAAAGGCATGTCATATTCAAAGGTATAATGTGTAAGCTAAGCAGATGCAATTTAACCAAATTGGAAGCAATACAAGCTAGACATC
Organism: Triticum dicoccoides; assembly: GCF_002162155.2. Taxonomy (NCBI): domain Eukaryota; kingdom Viridiplantae; phylum Streptophyta; class Magnoliopsida; order Poales; family Poaceae; genus Triticum; species Triticum dicoccoides. Next base: position 614,735,424 of record NC_041385.1, read on the forward strand.
CGGCTGGAGTGGCGAGCATGATCATCCAGAACCTGAGAGCCTGGTGGGAAGCGGGCTGCTTCGCCACCATCGCAGCTTTTTAGTTGGCTTCCAGGTGATGCCTATCTTTGTTGGGCTTGTCACTGGCTCGGCCAGTGCCCTGACTAGCTATTTGTCTTCTGGTGCTCACGGGATGGTGGTTCATGTAAAAAAATATCTTTCCTTATCAGACCGACTTCGGCCTTTCGAATACAAGCTAGACACTATATGGAACATGCAACCACATATGACACCGCGAAGTTAAAGCAAGCACCTGGGATAGTGGTTCATTGCGAGCGAGGTCATCAACTCCAGAGCTACGTTTACCGTCTCCATCTCCTGACACTGCACCATTTATAGTGTTGTAACGTGTCGTGCATACCCGCGAAGAAAGCTGGTGTGACTTCTCTCTTTTCTTTGCTGCTTCTCTTTCGGCAGACTCTGAAATACCCTTGCATAAAAACACAATAGTGAGAGTATGGGTGAAGTGTGTGCAGAACTAGTGCACTGTAAAAGTAGTAGATAGCAGGTGGCTGAAAAATAAATGACAGGAGACATATGATAGCTCTACAACATTGCATGGCAAACAAAATTAGATTCTACTCCGTATGATTTTGTAATATATGAGCACAGGAAATGCAGGTACTCCTCCAGCACACCACCACATGTGGTCATATCTAAGATAACAGTCAACTGAAAATAAATAGGTTAGTCGATTTTTTTAATGAACCGTTCGATCTATAAGGAACGAGCAGATGGCCTTCGTCTACCTCCCGCCAGTCACTGTTGACGATCTTTCTCGAACCGCCAGCGACCACCGGCCCGGACCCCTGCCTCTGCCGCCCCGCCTTCCCCTCGACCTCACACCACCGCCGTGCTTGGCAGCACCCCCAGGCCATCCCTTTAATCTCGGCCGACCTCTAGATCGGGCGCCAGTAGCTCTAGGCTGCACATGTACCTAAGATAAACACTAAGGCGCTGCTTCCTCGGTGTAATAGGCGTACTAGCGCCTGTTACGCCGGGGAATGCTTCCGTTAATTGGGAATCAGCTGGCCAGAAATTGAAATTCAGGGGGCGACAGACCTCTAGCTAGGTGAAATAGTATATGAGGAGAAACCTTGTGCATCGCAAGTTACTAGGAACATCTAGTATCAAGAAGAAGCGGTCAACTAGTGTCTTCTGTGGGATGAATACCGTGCAAGCAGAGACATAATATTTGCACGAATAAGAGAAGAGGAGTACCTTTTTCGGTTGCCGGTGTGGTCACCTCCACATGTCGCGCCGATCTTCTTCTTTTTATCGGGAAAACCGATGTTCTGGAGGGTGCAAGCTTGGACAAACCCATGGCCAAATTGTTGATTGTGTTGCCGTGGCCGTATGTCGGCGGAGGGGAAGCAGATCCGAGGCGGTGAAGGACTGCGTAGCAGGAACAACTCTGGTGCGGTGGAGGGTGGCGAAGTTGGAGCGGCAGCAGTGAGGCGCAGGACGGTGTGGTTGAACTGGCTCAGGTACGGACGGCTCGGCCTTGGCTTGAACTACTAGCCGTGGAGGGCGTTGCGGATGAGGTTGCGGTGGACGACGACGTCGGGGTATCGGCTCCAGCGTGATGGAGGAGGGCGGCGGTTGATGGGTGGGATGGGGTGGCGGGCGAAGGACGCCGGGGTTTCACGGCTGGTGGAGAGGTAGTTTTGGCGCCCATTGTAGGACCTTGAGAAGAGGTGTCTAGAGGGGGGGTGATTAGACACTAAGTACCAAAGTTCAGTTTTTAACTTCTTTAGGTTTAAGTGGAGTTTAGGCACAAGTTTAACATTCACAATACATAACAAGAAAGCATGCAAAGAGTATATGAGCAGCAGAAAGTAAAGCATGCAACTTGCAAGAATGTAAAGGGAAGGGTTTTGGAGGATTCAAACGCAATTGGAGACACAGATGTTTTTGTCGTGGTTTCGATAGGTGGTGCTATCATACATCCACGTTGATGGAGACTTCAACCCACGAAGGGTAACGGTTGCGTGAGTCCACGGAGGGCTCCACCCAAGAAGGGTCCACGAAGAAGCAACCTTGTCTATCCCACCATGGTCGTTGCCCACGAAGGACTTGCCTCACTAGCGGTAGATCTTCACAAAGTAGGCGATCTCCTTACCCTTACAAACTCCTTGGTTCAACTCCACAATCTTGTCGGAGGCTCCCAAGTGACACCTAGCCAATCTAGGAGACACCACTCTCCAAGAAGTAACAAATGGTGCATTCATGATGAACTCCTTGCTCTTGTGCTTCAAATGATAGTCTCCCCAACACTCAACTCTCTCTCATAGGATTTGGATCTGGTGGAAAGAAGATTTGAGTGGAAAACAACTTGGGGAAGGCTAGAGATCAAGATTCATATGGTAGGAATGGAATATCTTGGCCTCAACACATGAGTAGGTAGTTCTCTCTCAGAAATGGTAAGTTGGAAGTGTAGGTTTGTTCTGATGGCTCTCTCCATGAATGAAGAGGAGGTGGAGGGGTATATATAGCCTCCACATGAAATCTAACCGTTACACACAATTTACCAATCTCGGTGGGACCGAATCAACAAACTCCGTCAGACCGATTTAGTAAACAATATGACTGTTAGGGTTTTCGGTGGGACCGAAATGCAACTCGGTAGGACCGATATGGTTAGGGTTAGGGCATAACGTAATCTCGGTGAGACCGATTACACAAACTCGGTGTGACCGATTTTGGTAATTAGCTAACTAGAGAGTTGGTCAGGCAAACTCGGTGGGACCGATTACACAAACTCGGTGAGGCCGATTTGGGTAATAAGTTAACAAGAGAGTTTGCATTGTAATCTCGGTAGTACCGATTGCTTAAACTCGGTGAGACCGATTTTGATAATGGACATACACAGAGAGATTACAATCCCATCTCGGTGATACCGAGATCCCTATCGGTGAGACCGATTTGCCTAGGGTTTGTGGCAGTGGCTATGACATCTGAACTCGGTGGCACCGGATAGAAAGAATCGGTGGGGCTGAGTTAGACTTTAGGTTTAGGACATATGTGGATGTGGGAAAGTAGTTGAGTGCTTTGGAGCATATCACTAAGCACTTCAAGCAAGAGGCTCATTAAGCAACACCTCATCCCTTCTTGATAGTATTGGCTTTTCCTATAGACTCAATGTGCTCTTGGATCACTAAAATATAAAATGAAGAGTCTTGATCTTGAAGCTTGAGCCAATCCTTTGTCCTTAGCATCTTGAAGGGGTTCCACATCCTTTAGTCCATGCCACTCGTTGAACTTATCTGAAACATACTAGATAAAAGTGTTAGTCCAACAATAGATATGTTGACATTAATTACCAAAACCACCTAGGGAGCACTTGTGCTTTCAATCTCCCCCTTTTTGGTCATTGATGACAACATACATCAAAGCTTTAGATAAAGATATAGTGTATAGCAAGTAAAGCTTTGGAAAGACATGTAACAAGCATAGGCTCCCCCTACAAGTATGCAATCATGTGAATATGGAATGTAGAAGCATGTGAATGCATGAACATGATAGAGTAAGCAATGTGTTACATGTATCTTGGCCATATGCATCAGAGCAATGAATATTAAAGAAAATACCTTCATGCTCATGAGTCCTTCTTGCAAACAGTATGTACATCAGCAAGAATGCCTCATACACATGATTGTGATGCATATACTTACCTTGTGGTCTTGAGTTGGCTTAGGATGGAATGAACCTGCGTAAACAAGGTTAGATAACACAGATACATCTACTAGCCAGAGCAAATAGAAGAAACCACAAGAATACCAAGACTGGGATGACATGTAGAGAGTGACTACTAAGTACCACATTGGATTAGACATGTCCCCAAAGGTAAAGATATGCAATGAATTTAAATGATTTCTTTCCCTTAGATGTCTTGCTCCTCCTGAATCTAGCATGGGATACTGGGAGAAGATAGGGAACAGAAAATCAAAGCTAAAAGATACAAATGAACATAGCTAATGCAAATAAGCACATATGAACATGTCTTTCCCCTCAAGAAGACATGTGGCATCTCTCCTCTTGAACACCAAGCATCTGGGATCCTTGAGAAATACTTTCTACTTGAGTATTCTCTCCCCCTGGAGATCTCTTTCTCCCCCTGTGGAAGTGATACTCTCTCCCTTTTGAAATTGATAAGCTTCTCTCAGAGTGATAAGCTTTGATGTGATCTCTCTTTCCCCCTTTGACATCAATTTCGAAGAAGGGCCTTCTGGAATTTGTCATGAATGGGTTTGATCCATGAGTCACAACACCAAGCACTGATAAAATTGTGATGCTTGTAGAGGACAAGATTCATTGAGTGGAGCTGGATCAACTGATAAAGATGAATAAGTAGCAAAAAAAATTCCTGTTGTGAAATCGATGGCACCGAGTGGTATGCTTCGGTTGCACCGAAAGGGTTCGGTTGGGCCGAAAATAAAAAACCGGTGAGACCGAGTTCATCGCAGAGAAAACACTTGTCACCTCAGCTCACTAGACTAGTAAGATCTCACAAAGATTTACAGGGAATTTATTGAATGATATGCAATGAATTGGATGCAGGAAATGCAGAGCAAACAGAAAAGAAAGAAAGAAATCTAGATGAAGTTTTTTTTGAAAGGGGAAACAAACATGCATGAGACAAATGCAAAAGCACAGAAAAGAACACGAGAGAACTTCATCTAGAATTGGTCGGCGACAAAGTCACCTATGTTAGAGTATATTGACTTAGGAGTCAAGTGAGATCACTTGATCATAGGTCATACTCATCGTTTAAGCTCAAAATGGGGTTACCATTTTTCATTTAAGCATCTTGATGTATTCACATCTTGTCGAGTTGCTTTAGCTCATGACTCGGAGTAAAGCTTCTCTAAGATGGAATAACATACCTTGGGTGGTGGTGCTGATCATGTAGTTGAACTTGTGTGGGTTGCTCAAGATTGATGTAGCTCATCAAGAGTTGGGAGCACCACTTGGAATTTGAGTTCATCTACCTACATGGGTTAGTTTTTGCAAGGAAGGGCACTTGTGTATCCAAAATGACAATCTTGAAACTTAACACAGAATTTGTCAAAAGATATGGTTGACTGGTTTCGTGCTTCCTTGTCTTCAACCACCATAGTGTAGAGACTTGGTGATCTAGAGATTGCTCCAGATGTGAGTAGGTTACAATCTCATGGGATTTGATTCAACCAAGTACCTACATGGCTTAGATAACATGCAAGATGCAAATATGTCCAAGACATAAGATTATCATCATAAGAGAAATATCAAGGATTAGTCATAAGCTCATGTCTTGCATGTATCCGATGGAGTTTCTACTCCAAGTTTGAAGCATCAATGATGTTCAATTCTCCTCTCAACCTGCAAAACACTTTCTCATCAAGAGGTTTAGTGAAAATATATGCCAATTGCTTTTCGGTGCGAACATGCTTAAGATCAATGTCACCCTTAGCAACATGATCTCGAATGAAATGATGACGAACTTCAATATGCTTAGTTCGAGAATGTTGCACATGATTATGACCAATTTTGATAGAACTTTCATTATCACAAAGCAATGGAACATGTCTCACATATATCCCATAATCTCTAAGAGTTTGGGTTATCCAAAGTAATTGAGCACAACATGATCCAGCGGCAATATATTCAGCTTTGGCGGTGGATAAGGATACCGAGTTTTGTTTCTTGGAGGACCAAGACACAAGAGATCTACCAAGAAATTGACAAGTACCCGAAGTGGACTTTCTATCAACCTTGTCTCCGGCATAGTCCGAGTCGGAATAGCCAACAAGATCGAAAGAGGCCCTCTTAGGATACCAAATGCCAAAATTTGGTGTATGGATTAAGTATCTCACTATCCTTTTCACGGTCTTAAGATGACATTCTTTAGGGGCAGCTTGATATCGTGCACACATGCACACACTTAGCATAATATCGGGACGTGAAGCACATAGATATAACAATGAACCAATCATAGAGCGATAAACCTTTTGATCAACCGGTTCACCATCTTTGGTTAAGTCAAGATGTCCACTTGTAGGCATGGGTGTAGTCATACCTTTGCATTCTTGCATATTGAACTTATTGAATAAGTCCTTGGTGTAGTTTGTTTGCGAGACAAAAGTACCTTCCTTAGTTTGCTTGATTTGCAAACCAAGAAAGAATTTGAGTTCACTCATCATAGACATCTCAAACTTCTCCGACATTAGCTTCCCAAACTTTTCACTAAAATGAGGGTTAGTTGAACAAAATGTAATATCATCAACATAAATTTGGCATACAAAGAGTTCACCATTAACCCTTTTAGTAAAAAGAGTAGAATCAATTTTCCCAATTTCAAAGCCTTTTTCAATAAGGAACTTGGTCAAGCATTTATACCATGCTCTAGGAGCTTGTTTAAGTCCGTAAAGAGCTTTGTGAAGTTTGTAAACATGATTGGGTTTCTTAGGATTGACAAAGCCGGGAGGTTGTTTAACATAAACTTTCTCCTCTATTTCACCATTTAGAAAAGCACTTTTAATGTCCATTTGGTACAAGGTGATATCATGGTGATTAGCATAGGCAAGTAAGATGTGAATGGACTCAAGTCTAGCAACGGGGGCGTAAGTCTCACCATAGTCCATACCTTCGACTTGTGTGTAGCCTTGGGAGACGAGACGTGCTTTGTTGCGAACTACTTGTCCATCTTCATCTTGCTTGTTGCGAAACACCATTTGGTACCGATGATGTTGTGGTTGTTGTCGGGCTTCTCAACCAATGTCCAAACTTGGTTCCTCTCAAAGTTGTGTAGCTCTTCATGCATAGCATTTATCCAATCCGGATCTTCCAATGCTTCTTCGACCTTCATAGGTTCAATGCTAGAGATGAAAGAATAGTTTTCACAAAAGTTAGCTAAACGAGTTTTAGAGCGAGTGATTCTCCCGGTTTGAATATCATTGTAGATTTGCTCTACGAGATGGTCTTTAGCAATTCTTGCTCGAACTCGTGAAAGCCTTTGCTTGGGTCTTCATTGAACATCTTCTTCATCATGTTCTTCTTCTTGACCTTCTTCATTGTTGACGTTGTCGTTCTCTTGTCATGGTGGAGAAGGAGGTTGTTAACGTTCATCTTGATGCACTTCCTCGTTTTCTTCATCTTGGTGTGTCCCACTTGTGGATGCTTCCGTATCAACTCTTGGTTCACCTTGTCGTGAAGTAGAAGCTTCCACTTGGACGGACGAGGTACTCTCCTTCACCTCCGTTGGACAGACCTTGCCAATAGACAAGTCTTGGATTGCTTCCGAAGGATCTTTGTCTCCTACGTCAATTGGAAATTGCTCTACTTGTGAGCCGTTAGATTCATCAAACTTCACATCTACCGTCTCTTCAACCTTTTGGGTGAAATTGTTATAGACATGGTAAGTGTGAGAGTTTGAGCCATAACCTAGTAGGAAACCTTCATGAGACTTAGGAGCAAATTTAGAACGACGATGCTTATCAAGAATGTAGCACTTTGAGCCGAATACTCAAAAGTATCCAACTTGGGGTTTGTTACCGGTGAGGAGCTCGTATGCCGTCTTGCCGAGTAGCTTGTGAAGATACAAGCGATTTGTTGCATGACAAGCTGTCTCAACCACTTCTGCCCAAAAGTGCTTCGGCGTCTTGTACTCATCAAGCATCGTTCTCGCCATTTCGATGAGCGTCCGGTTCTTCCTCTCAACAACTCCATTTTGTTGAGGTGTGTACGTAGCCGAGAACTCGTGTGAAATCCATTCTTCATCAAGAAAGGTGTCCACATTTGCGTTCTTGAACTCCGTTCCGTTGTCGCTGCGAACCTTCTTGATCTTCACTTCAAACTGATTTTTAGCCTTCCTGGCGAAGTTTTTGAAGATCTTTTGGACCTGCGATTTGTCATCGAGAAAGAACACCCACGTAAATCTTGAAAAATCATCAACTATAACTAGACCAAAAGAATTTCCAACGAGACTTTTGTAAGCGTTGGGACCAAAAAGATCCATGTGAAGTAGCTCAAGTGGCCTCCTTGTGGTCATGATGTTCTTCACGGGATGCCTTCCTCCAACCTGTTTACCTGCTTGACAAGCACTGCAAAGTCTATCCTTATCAAATATGACATCCTTAACACCAAGGATATGATTCCCTTTAATGAGCTTGTCAAGGTTTCTCATGCCAACGTGACCTAGTCGTCTATGCCATAACCAACCTTTTGAGGATTTAGCAATGAAGCAGGTTTTAGGTTGAGCCTTTTTAGAGAAATCAACAATGTAAAGATCACCTCTACGCATACCGGTAAAGACCATTTTATGATTGTCTCGACGAAACACTTGGCAATCTACTTCAGTAAATAGGACATTGAAACCAAAATCAGCAAGTCTAGATACTGAAAGTAAGTTGTAGCCAAGAGATTCGACGAGCATAACATTTTGAATTGAGCTATCGTGTGAGATGGCCACCTTACCGAGGCCAACCACCTTACCCTTTGAGTTTTCACCGAAAGTGACATACTTTCGAGGACTATCATTTTCAGCAAGCTCACGAAACATGTCTTTATCTCCGGTCATGTGATCGGTAGATCCACTGTCAAGGACCCATTCCTTTCCTCCTGCCATATATCCCCGAAGATTTGCCATAAGACCAAGGTGTCTCATTGCATCATCAAGATCAAAGTCATCATCATCATCCTCATCATAGTATCCATGTTCAACATCGTCATGTGGTGGATCAATTCCTAGTGAGAGTGATTCATTAGTATGAGTTTGACAATAATCTCCTCTATGAATTCTAGTAGCTTCGGAAATAATATCGCTAATAATTCCAACGTTTCCTTTGGCACGCATAAGATTCGTAAGTCCAAATAGACAATTACCAAACATAGGATCATTGGAATTCATCTTAGTCAAGGCAATAGACTTATGAAGAATTTCATCCAGACTTTTCAAAGAATAATCAGGAAATCGTTCCTCAAGAAATTTCCATATAGTGTAGGCACACTCAAGAGTAGGCCGATTTCCAATCAAGTTTCTAGGCAAGCCTCTAGTGATAAGATTAACAGTTCTAACATTCATAATCATGTCAATCAACTCATCAAGGGTAGGATGCATAGGATCAACATAAGGTGCACAAGGACTAGAAATGTACTTGTTCAAATGATATTGATTGAAAATTACAAGCATCTCATTTTTCCACTCATGAAAATACTCTCCATCAAGTATAGTCACTCTATGTCTAAGACTCCCCAAAGTAGACTCATCCATCTTCCTCCAATGGTGATTAAACCAAAGCAATTGAGACCAATGCTCTGATACCACTTGTAGGACCTTGAGAAGAGGTATCTAGAGGGGGGTGATTAGACAGTAAGTACCAAAGTTGCAGTTTTTAAATTCTTTAGGTTTACGTGGAGTTTAGGCACAAGTTTAACATTCACAATACATAACAAGCAAGCATGCAAAGAGTATATGAGCAGCAGAAAGTAAAGCATGCGACTTGCAAGAATGTAAAGGGAAGGGTTTTGGAGGATTCAAACAAAATTGGAGACATGGATGTTTTTGTTGTGGTTCCGATAGGTGGTGCTATCGTACATCCATGTTGATGGAGACTTCAACCCACGAAGGGTAACGGTTGCGTGAGTCCACGGAGGGCTCCACCCAATAAGGGTCCACGAAGAAGCAACCTTGTCTATCCCACCATGGTCGTTGCCCACGAAGGACTTGCCTCACTAGCGGTAGATCTTCATGAAGTAGGCGATCTCCTTGCCCTTACAAACTCCTTGGTTCAACTCCACAATCTTGTCGGAGGTTCCCAAGTGACACCTAGCCAATCTAGGAGACACCACTCTCCAAGAAGTAACAAATGGTGCGTTGATGATGAACTCCTTGCACGTGTGCTTCAAATGATAGTCTCCCCAACACTCAACTCTCTCTCATAGGATTTGGATCTGGTGGAAAGAAGATTTGAGTGGAAAGCAACTTGGGGAAGTCTAGAGATCAAGATTCATATGGTAGGAATGGAATATCTTGGCCTCAACACATGAGTAGGTAGTTCACTCTCAGAAATGGTAAGTTGGAAGTGTAGGTTTGTTCTGATGGCTCTCTCCACGAATGAAGAGGAGGTGGAGGGGTACATATAGCCTCCACACAAAATCTAACCGTTACACACAATTTACCAATCTTGGTGGGATCGAATCAACAAACTCGGTCAGACCGATTTAGTAAACAATGTGATCATTAGGGTTTTTGGTGGGACCAAAATGCAACTCGGTAGGACTGATATGATTAGGGTTAGGGCATAACGTAATCTCGGTGAGACCGATTACACAAACTCGGTGAGACCGATTTTGGTAATTAGCTAACCAGAGAGTTAGTCAGGCAAACTCGATGGGACCGATTACTCAAAATCGGTGAGACCGACTTGGGTAATAAGTTAACCAGAGAGTTTGCATTGTAATCTCGGTAGTACCGATTGCTCAAACTCGGTGAGACCGATTTTGATAATGGACATACACATAGAGATTACAATTCCATCTCGGTGAGACCGAGATCCCTATCGGTGAGACCGATTTTCCTAGGGTTTGTGGCAGTGGCTATGACATCTGAACTCGGTGGCGCCGGATAGAAAGAATCGGTGGGGCCGAGTTAGACTTTAGGTTTAGGACATATGTGGATGTGGGAAAGTAGTTGAGTGCTTTGGAGCATATCACTAAGCACTTGAAGCAAGAGGCTCATTAAGCAACACCTCATCCCTTCTTGATAGTATTGGCTTTTCCTATAGACTCAATGTGATCTTGGATCACTAAAATATAAAATGAAGAGTCTTGATCTTGAAGCTTGAGCCAATCCTTTGTGCTTAGCATCTTGAAGGGGTTCCACATCCTTTAGTCCATGCCACTCCATTGTTTAACTTATCTGAAACATACTAGATAAAAGTGTTAGTCCAACAAGAGATATGTTGACATTAATTACCAAAACCACCTAGGGAGCACTTGTGCTTTCACCCACGGAGTACGAATGGGGAATCAGACGGGTGGGGGGAACCATGTTTCGGTCTGGGACGCGCTTGTTTTTGGCTTTTTTGAACAGAAGATGGGACGCGCTTGTTTGAAATTTGGGGAAAGTACAAACTTTGCCCCCCTCTTAAATTTTGGACCTACTGCAGGTCGGGGGTAGGATGGTAATCCCGGGTGTCCCAAAAAGTGGGCAGGAGCGATTTCGGCCGCGCGCATGTGTGCTTAGGCGTCCATTGTGTATGAATGTTTTTCGGCTGCGGTTGTGTGGCGTCTAGATGAAGCTACAAACCTACCCCGGTTTAGACCTTTGGACGTCGGGCCGGTAGGTTTCACGGGTCGGAGTTATTAGAAAAGTAATTTCCTTGTACTACCAAACATTGGTCTCACGCGGTTTCGGGCGATTAGAGGCTCTTTTGGCGCTTCGTTCGAAATTTTTAAACACAAGCATTCACGTTTAGAGTACTCTTGAACTATGAGGATTGACCTAAATAGACAATGTTATATTTGACCTTGTTTGTTTGAAAACCTCATTAAATTATCCGCTTCTTTTTGAAATTTTGACACTTGAAAATCCTATAACTACGATTATTTTGGAATGGAGGAGCTAAATTTGAATCTATTTTGTACACGACTACATATGCTATTATGTACAAAATCAGAGCAAAGATTGGTGCCCCCATAATTTAGGTATGGTTTACAAATGCCATGATATCAAATTCAAATAATTGAATGGACTTCATGTTGAATTCGATTTTTTTAAACCACCTTAAGTTGAATTCAAATGTATGCTAGTTCATAGGTAGCTATTTATAATGTTCATTGTGTAACTTTCGTATGTATAATGTGCTTTACACACACAACATGAACTATACTCAAGTTTATATTCGATTGCTAAAGCTATGCATAGTCTGGAGTTCAAAATACTAACTATGTGGATCAATTGTATCGAATAATAACATAGACATGCTCAAATTCGATAGAATCTAGATGTCTGATGGATCGATGACCGCTCCTTACGCGAATTGCAAATATCATGATCCCATCCTAATATTTGGATACAATTTATATCTTTAATCAATGTATATAGTAGTCTTTTATGTGTAGTTTCACTCTCCATCGGTGGTCTCTCACACATGCTCACACACTCTCTCCCGAGGTTTCTTTCTCGCACACATGTTCTAGATATTACCCTCCCACCCTCTCGTAACCATTTACAATTGTTTTCACTAACCTTTATCACAAGCATTCTTCCTCTCGCAAACATACACACGCACAATCCCCATCGACCCTTTCAATATACATGGACCTGCCTACGTGTCTCATGTACGCACATTATCTTTATGCCTGTCTCTCACGCATTGTCTCACACCTCTCTTCCTAATCGACGAGTATGATTCTAGCAGAGAATTCTGTAGGATGCCCCATAAAGTTAGGTTGTATGAATAGTAATATCAGAGATAAAGGGGTTACCTTAGTCCGAGAACCTAGGGTTACAAATCCTAGCCGGCTTTGTCAGTGGACACAGAGTCCTTCACAATTCTGTTATCTTTGTCTTGTACGACTAGTCATCCATGGGTCTTCCTAAATGCGTCACGGGCCGACCAATGTGGCGCAAGACAGAACCGAACGAAGGGCCTCACCTCGACCCGCCGGACCTCACGTGGTGACACACCCTCTTTCCCCACGTCTCATTATCTTCTCACACCCACACATACCAACACAAACACCACACACGCAGAAAATTTCTCCTGGTGCCTCTATTCCCTCCCCCCTTGCATATACACACTCAAGGGAATGGAATCTCTTGTCGTGACGTCATATTCGTCTCTCTCTCTCTCTAGACCACTCTCATTTCTCGTGCTATCTCCCCCTCCCCCCCATCGGCCTCTCTATCCATGCCTCTCTCGACTACGTAATACACACACATGCCTCTCTAGGCCCCGCCAAATGCATCAACTACACATTCACACATGTTACATCACGTCCCCCATTGATCTAAAAAGCCCTCTCTTCACGTTTATTTCACATGCAACATTACTTTTGAATAAAGTGTGGCCAAAAAATTATTTTAGAGTTTCTACATATATACAACATTACAAAGTTATATGGAGGAGTACGAACGCTTATTTGCATTGCATGGTGCCCACAATGATATTTATTCCGCACTATGAATTTGTATATTTTTATACTATATACAAAGTTAGTCATAATAAAGAGAAACAAAGAGCATCTCTCTTTCCATCGCATACCCCCCTGTACAGCCCTTTCACGTATGCACACAAAACTATCTCTGGGTCCTCTAAAAGTAAGCCCCCAGAAAATTCACGCATGTTTCATCTTTCTCTTGCGATATATGCAATGACGATCATTGTATTTGAAGCGAAAGCACGATACGCACATTGTACTTCAGAATCCACTCATTACGGTCACCATTTACGTTTAGTGGTTATTATACAGTCACGGGCTCACTGTACAACTTTGTATTTGCTCATGACATGACTAGTTGACCAGTTAAACGCTCCACGTGGCACCTCTAGTGTTGCATCACATTATCTCACTACCATCGTGCCCACCTGTCGACTTGTATCTACTCTACATCTACACTCTTATAAAATACATAAAATATACGCTCTTATAAAAAACAGAGTTGGTGATCATGGTGTGCCTGCCATCCTGCAATATAGGCCGTCCGATTTATATCTGATGTATTGGAAAGAAACTGGCAATTTTGCAAAAAGGTACCCACACACCTCTCCACATTTGCAAATAAGGCCTTCCCTCGTTCATCCTTTTCTCTCACAAGATAAACAAGTCATACAAATGCATCTTGATGTTACGTGCAACGCACGGGCATCTTGCTAGTAAGAATGAAAACAAACAAAAAAATATTTGGACGGTGGTTCGAAGTCATGACCGCGGGCACAGCGGACAAGGTGGCCTTGTATTGGTATACTGAGCCGTCTATTTTAACACACAGGAGCTGGTGTGGTGATTATACACACACACACGCATGCAACCGAACTGCATCCACACAACACTCACACAAACACATGCACCCACGCACGCACGCAACACTCACACATACACACGCAGCCACGCAGGCACGCAACACTCACACGCACACACACATGCATGCACACACCAGTACACCACACGACCAACACACACTCTCATGCTCAAGTGCTCAACCTACACGCGCATGCTCACACATCAGGCCTTGAGAGACACATACACAACTAGGTGATTCCCGCGCACGAGTTGGAGCCTTGTCGCGCCTACGTAAATTTGTGTTTATCTGACCTTTTCCCCATGCGAACTAATAGGTGGGACCCACAAGGAACATGATCAATTTAACTAGTCAACATGGCGCCACGCAGACTATTTGGCCGGTCAACAGAGTGCAATCAGATGATGAACCATGAGCAAGTGATCGTATAATCACCGCAAAACGTATATAGTGACCGTAATCAGCTTATTCTGAAGTTCGGTGACTGTATTACGCTTTTCTCTCTATAGGCCCTCCAAAACTACATCTCTACACGTTCTCGCATGTTACAGCACTACTACTACACTCTAACACAATAAATCATATGTGTTTTTAGTTTTACTAGATATCATATTGTTACTTATAATTATTCAGTTTGCATACATTAAAATTGCCTTTCAAATGTATGGCCAGTATCATCTATCGCGCGGGAAAAATCCCGCCCTTTCCTATTTAATCGGGTTTGTATCGATGGATCGTGCGAAACAGCAAAACTATAGTACTATACAGTACAAGTGAAAATTCACTGGGCCGTCGTGTCGTCTACTCCTCCGTCGTAAGAGTGGAGCGCTCGCTTTCATAAATCTTCTAGTCCATTTCGCCGACATGTGGGACATCAAGCTACCGGGTCCACGTGCCATATCGGAATACAGTGCAGAGTAGCCGGGGTGAAGCAACCCAGTCATGGCGCCGGCGTAGTAATGAGCAATGAGGCGTCAAATCACAAAGCTGCACCTTTCCCGCAGTTAAGTTGGAGGGACGAAGTAATAATGCTAAAAAAAGAAGTTGGAGGGACGAAGCAACCATCATTTCACTCATTGCTGAATCCGCTTCTCCCTCATCTTCTTCAACTTAACCACGTGTTGCTTATGTTGTTGTGCTGCCTCATGTGGGACGCGGGTCGGCTTGGTAAAGCACTGACACATGGGACCGCATGTTAGCAGGACAACATCCTCCGAAAATAAGAAACCTCCCCCGCCATCCGCGCGGCAAAATCACCTCCTTTTTACTAATCTTGATTCTATAATTTTTTAGATCAATATAATTGAGATTTGTATAGATAGCACACAGGAGAAAAACCAAGTGGTATGGTTAAGGGCATCCACAATGTGTAGCCAAATGTGAAAATAGCTTTTGGCATCGTGGGAACCATTGTGGACGGTGTTGCCAAAGCCAAAAAGATGGAACCGAAGCTCCCTGATTGATTGATTGAAGGAATAGAAAAATGCAACGTCTCTCCTCTTTCTCCCATGCTTGGACGCATGTAGTACAATATAGAGCACATAGTCTACTCCCCTGTCCCTTCTATCACAAATCACAAAGCAGTGAGGCGTCAAATCACAAAAGCACGGACGAAGCAACCATCATTTCACTCTTCGCTGACTCCGCTTCTCCATCGTCTTCTTCGAGAAACCATCTCATCTCACCGCACTAGTACTCCTAGTAGTACTAGTCCTTTGGTTCAACGGAATTCCTGGATGCAAATAAAGCGATGGTCTCGGCTTGCAGGCGGCACTTGTGAACGACTTACCGTGGTCTCCCTCAATGGTGTTCTCCTTCGAACGCACTTCACCAAACCACAAAAAAAAAGATATCGTCGACGTCACCGCAATGGGGAAGGATGTCAAATATAGTTACTACCTCCATGTTTTTGTACACAAGGCCAGTAATATCAAAATTACAATTTGCAAAGGGCCACTAACACTAATCGAGGCAAAATTGATGGGGTTAGCAACCAAGGACATTAATATCCCCTTCATGCATGCGGAAGTGAGAAGGTTAGTTTGCATGGCGCTGCATTAATCAAGCGATGAGGAGTGAGATGGTTAGCTCTTTGGTATTTGGAGAAAAAAATATGCATTAATTGACACGTGAAACGAGGATTTGTATCGATTAAATCCCGCGAAGGAAAACCCCGCCTTTCTTTTTTAACACTAGTACTCCTAGTATGTACGTACTTATCCTGTTTGGGTCTAGGCCTTGCATTCCAAACTTCGCCACACATTTTTGCCAAGCTTGCCTAAAGCTTTCAAAATGAGAAGGAGGTACACTTGCGCACGGCTGTCGAGGTCCCACCGCACCCTCACACGGTCACTCCTGCACGCCTCGGTCGCACCGCACCCTCACACAGTCGCTCCTGCACGCTGCAAACCCAACCAAGGGAACGCACCCTCACTGACACGTGATGTTGCATGTGAACAATCCAAACTCAGCCATCCTATCGCTGACACATAATTTTCGTTCATAGAGTATGTTTATCATTGGTACGGCCCGTGCGGTGGTCTGTTGGGGAAGAAGAAGAGGTAAGGAAGAAGGAAAGAAGGGTTAGGAGATGTAGGATATTCATCCAACCACCTGAAATGGTAGACTGACCCAACTCAGGCGACTTGCATAACAAATATAAGTTTTTACACAGCAAAAGATCCATAAAAACAACAACATGAAGAAAAACTATCACTGCTCACAGAAAGAGACGACCTCGTCGTCTTTGGCTACTGGCGCGAACCATCCGTAGCTACCGACGTGTGTCTCCGCACCGTGGTTGTCCTCGGCCTCCAGCTACTCGTTCAAGAGTAGCATGCGGGCGCTCTGCACGGACGAGAGCACAGCCCGGTTCAAGTCGAGGATGTCCGGTTCCGCCTGCAGGAGGGCCTCGATGGCAGCGGCATCCGCGCGCTCTGCGTCGAGTCGAGCCAACGCCGCCCGTTCAAGTCTAGGACGTCCGGTTCCGCCTGCAGGAGGGCTTCGATGAGAGCGGCATCCGCGCACTCTGCGTCGAGTCCAGCCTCTGCCGCCCGTCAAGTCCAGGACGTCCAGTTCCGCCTGCAGGAGGGCCTCGATGGCAGCGGCATCCGCGCGCTCCGCCTCAAGTTGAGCCTCCGCCGCCCGGTTCACATCCACGACATCCGGTTCCGCCTGCAGGAGAGCCTCGTTGGCAGCGGCATGCGCGCACTCCGCGTCGAGTTGAGCCTCTGCATCCCGGTCCTCCTTTAGTATCGCCATGTTGAACCGCTGGTCCGCCTGCACCATGGGGGACTCGGACACCGGCACGAAGTCGACGTCCATCGTCTCATACCCATCGGGGGCCTTCTACGCCGCGACCTCCGCCATGAACATTGGATCGTCTTCCTCCTCCTCGTAGCTTGGCTCCAGAGAACTCACGGATTGGCCCGCAGCAAAGCGAGCTTGGGAACGGAGGTCTGTGGCGCCGACCGCCGCCGCGATTTTTGCGCGGCGCTCCGGCGTCAGCATCTTGTAGTAAGTGATCTTGCGGCGCACCATGGCTTCTCGGCGAAGTAGGGGACGCTTGATGCGGGCTAGGGGATCGAAAGGTGGGGGAATGGGCTGGAGATTTGGTGTGGTTTTAGGGAAGTGGCTGGCGTAGGCCGGGCAGCGAAGGCTCTGGTGTGAATAGTAGTTTCGGTGATGACCGGTCAATCGGTTTTGACTGTACATCGCTCTTGTCGCGTTCGCGTTGCAGACTGGCATGCTGGACCCTCCATGTCGCTCACCGAATGGAACGTGCTTCGTCTTGCATTTTCGCTCGCTTGTGGGACCGCAGTTGAGAGCAAACCGACGTCCGTCCCCCTCCCCCGCCCGCGTCATTTATTATACTACCACTCCCTCCGATGTATGCGGAGTAAATAAAAACAGAGGGAGTATACTACAGATGAGGATCCCCTGACGTGGCCGAACCCATTGAGTAACTGACATGCAGGGCCTAGCAAGCATGGGGTCCGCCAGTAAGTGAGCGAAAGGGAGGGTAAGGCAGGGATACCTACGTTAGAGGATCCACTTCCACTACTACTCCCTCCTTCCATTTACTATACAGGGCCTAATGCGTTTTTCGAGGCTAACTCTGACCAAATGTTAGAGTAATAATATATGACATTCAACTTACACAAAGCATACGGTCAAATTCGTATGTGAAAGGAGTTTCCAATGATATAATTTTCACATTATACATCTCATATACTATTAATCTTGTCAATAGTCAAATTGGAAACCATCTCGAGTACAAATCTAGGAGTACGTACGAATCTAACAATATTGATTGGGCGTTGTTGAATGTTGATACCTTCTTGATCAAAGTAGAGATACTTTGACTACACATAAAACCTATATGTAAACTAGAAAGGATAGGAGGGAGTATACTGTACGTTCAAAAACGAAAAGAACATTGAATACCCTTTATATATGATTTGCGGATGCTATGATCACCGGTTCAAAATTTTGAATCCACCTTAGGTATCACGTTCCCCCACTTGTTCCCTCTCGATTTCATCTCGGGGTCCAGAGATCTATTAAAAGAGGACTAGGGTGGGTGCATGCGAATAATACTCGGTGGAATGTTCAAATGAGGCATGCGGGAGGATGGACTCGACTGGAGGGCGACATGATCGATGGAGAAGAGGGTTGGAGAGGAATGAGAAATAAGCAAATGCCACATGATTATACTTGAACGGCTCAAATAAACAATAAGTTGTCTCGCTTGGCCTACATAGTGAAAGGCCTAATGCGCAACACGGAGAACTGACGCTCGAATATGGCTGGGAAAACAGGGAAACCGACATGTGGGGCACACTCGTCGGGATGACGTAGCGCAGACTAGTCCAATGGAGGAGCTGGCCCACGACCTCCTCGCCGCCGACAACCGTTCATGTGGGTAGTTGGGGCCAACAACGGGGCACAGCTCCAGCACCGCCTCTGGACACGGCGACCGCGGTGAGCGACACGCTTATATCGTTGCTAGACACGGTCGGTTTCAGTGTGCCGAGGGTGGCGTTAATGTTGTGGCATGACTAACAGTATGTTTGGTTTGTGCCCAAGGTTGCCCCATCAAAGCATTGGGTAGCCAAAATTTTGGTTGAGGTATTGGTTGCCCATGATTTGGCCGACATAGGCAAGAAAAATGAATTAGAGTTGGCTAGAGTTCATTGGCATGCCAAAAAAATGGCAACCATCCAAACAAAGACCAATCTTTGGGTCATAACCAAAATTTTGGTAAGGTGCACTTTGGCCACAATCCAAACACACCCCAACACCCGGCTCGTCGAGGATGCACGAGGCGCTGCGACGCGTCCGCGGAGTGGTGTAGCACGGCCAACTGCATCCTCTGGACCTGAGACCATGCCGGGTCGTCTTGCTTTTTCAATGACATGCGGGGATCGCATGTGAGAAAAGGGCATCTCCAACGTTGCCACGACCGCAGCTGACTACCCTGGCACACCAAAACCCTCGTCCCTCGCACCGTCGCGCGGTGTGTTCCTAGCCGGCGCCAGCTACCCTCATTCATGCCGTCCGTTCGTATGTCACTGTTAAGAGGCTCGGCGGAACCAGCTCCGGCGACTTAATGACGCACCTGGACGCTTGGCCTCACCGGAATGCGCTACTTAAAGCGGCAACGCCCAGCTAACCTCCACACCATAGCGCATCGTCCTCCTACCTGGCACCACATCCTCCATGACCGCAAGTGCGAATGCTCTGCGGGAGAGCTTGTCTTCGGGGATGAAGCTCGAGGTCGCCGCCCTCGCTCAAGTCGCCTCTCGCGACGCAATAGTGGCGTAGCCGGACGCGGATGCGACCGCACAAGCGGTGGCCATGCTGGCAGCCGACGACGAGAGCACCGTCATACACGCGTCCTACTTGCTGCCGTCCAACGTCCGGCACCGCCTAGGTCGGGGACTCCTCCTAGGATGAGTAGGGCATGGGAGGTGGCAGGGCATGGTGTGCCAACTGGCCGGTCCGTCTCCCGTGTTCTACTTTTCCTCGTCGGAGACTGCACCTTCACTTCACGGGTCTTGAACCCCGCCCCCGTACATAGAGATCGTAGATGGAGGACGTCGGTCGCTGCCGTAGAATAGGTTTAGGGTCGGATTTATTTTATTTTTCTGTCATATAAAAGTTCGAAATGTAATGAAAATATGCCGTGTTTGCATTAATCTCGCCCGGTGTATATGAAATTTCACAATAATATACATATTGTAGGAGTACTAGCAAGATGCACGTGCGTTGCACGGAAGATCAAGATCTTGTGGGACAAAAGGATGAACGAGGGAAAGCCTTATCTTCAAATATGGAGAGGAGTGCGGGTAAATTGTCATAGTTTCCTTCCTATCCGTTAGATATAGATCAGACGACCTATATTGTAGGATGACAGGCACACCATCATCACCAACTCTGCTTTTTATTGAACCGAGACAAATCTAACATGCGAAGTAAAATAAACACATAGGGTCTATACATACACAAATTATCTTAGGCACTCCAATAGTACGTCCACTACACATTCATGCATTTCACATATTTCTACATCTACGGGAACCTACGAAAGGGTTAACGTAAATTGCCTCTCTCTCTCCTCCCCTGATTTTCATGGTGGTGGGCCCCTCCCTCCCCCCAATCTACAATCAACAGCTCACACGTTTCACATTACGTTAATTACATAACTGGGATTACGTAGGTGTAGCATTACTCGTCCTAAAAAACCCAACTAAGCCAACCTCCCAGCATATCACGCGGGAAAAGACCCGGCTGTGCCGTTTTAGTCGGGATTACCGGATTACTAGTAGTAGTATCGATGGATCGCGCGAAGCAACACAATTTTTTTTGAGGGGGCGAAGCACCTAGTTTAAAAGGAAAAAAGGCGGTACACTCACAGCACTCCTGTCGCGGTCGCATTGACCCCACACACGTTTGGTCCTGCACACGGCTCATGCAAAAGGAACGCGCTTCGGCTTGCCTCTTCACTAACACGTGGGACTGCACTTGGAGAAACCGACCATG
>NC_041385.1:614756801-614764290 GCF_002162155.2 Triticum dicoccoides
TCACCCCGCCAAAGCCGCCCTCCCTTCTGCGTCGATACGTCAGCGCCGCGGTTCGTCGAGGGGACGCACGTCGATCCTCTCGCTCCCACAGTATGCTCTCGTAGACTGTCGTCCTCTAGCCACGCCGCCACCTCTGGGTATGTTCTTGTGGAGGCGCACGGCGGTCAGCGCCGCCACCACTGGCAACATTCGTGTGGATACGCACGACGGTCAGCTTCTCCCACGGTACGCGCATTCTAGACTGACGCCCCGTTCATGTCAGTGTAGCGCTGAATGTTAGCTGATAGACGCTGTTAATCTCACTGTTTGCCGAAGTAGTTTACTGTCAATATGCTCTACTTAAGAAGCTTCCTTGCCCTGTTCTGCACTCAATCTGCTTAGCTGAGATGGCATGCCAACGCCGATTAGTTGCTAAAATATACTGCCATATATTTATTGTGACATAGATTGCATGGTCTAGTAGCCAATCTGTTAGGTGAAATAGCTCTACACCATTTTATACTCGATCTTTATTGCTGCGATGGCCTTCGATAGTTTGATGGCTGTGTGCTCGGCCTCATTGACTGTTGAAACAGCCTGCCATAATTTAGCACTCAAATCTGTTTGCTGAATTAGCTTTACATATATTTCGTTACTTAGATCTGCTCATCCAAATATCTTGCCATAGCTTTAGACATCGACCTAGGTATTTTTTCTGGACTTCATAAAAAAGCATATATGTTTTTCCTGTAATATCTAGTAGAAGAACTAATTTGTATGTCTAATAGATGGACAGGACTTGGATAACTTCTGCTCAAAGATTCGCTGCTGCATATGTCGAGGGGGTTGAAAACTTCATGAACTTTATCAGAGCTAAGTACGGTGGTCCGAAATCAGATGTGCTCTGCCCATGTAGCAGTTGTATGAATTTAGTTACAAGGCCCCAGTCAACTGTGCAAAATCATCTACACTTGTATGGGATGTCGGTCACATATACTAGGTGGGTTCATCATGGTGAAGCTGTGAATGTCAATGTTATTGACTACGTGGAAGCAGCACATCACCATCTTGATCTGCCTGATGCTCGGGTGGAAGAGGAGGAGGTGGTGGTGGCGGAG
The DNA here is from genome assembly GCF_002162155.2 of Triticum dicoccoides. Taxonomy (NCBI): domain Eukaryota; kingdom Viridiplantae; phylum Streptophyta; class Magnoliopsida; order Poales; family Poaceae; genus Triticum; species Triticum dicoccoides. Next base: position 614,757,899 of record NC_041385.1, read on the forward strand.
CCAGTGAGTTTGACCAACATTGAAACAATGCTACGAAATGCTCGTGCATTCCATGAACATTCACCTACAGCCCGCATGTTGGAACAATGCAACGTTGCTGTCACCCCAGGAAATAAGCTGTGGTATTCTCAGCTATGGTCACCTTTCTTCAGGTGAAGACATCTGAGCGGATGACCAACAAATCATTCGATGCAATGTTGGATGCTTTCCGCAAATCTTTCCCAGATGCGTCTGAGCTGCCACACACCTACAATAAAATGAAGAATTTCCTTCGTGCAGTTGGAATTGGATATGATATGATCCATGTTTGTAAGAATAATTGTGTTCTGTTCCGGAAAGATTATGCCAACTTAAGTGAATGCCCGAAATGCAAATCATCAAGATGGAAAGATGGCGATGATGTGAAGAGGATTCCTCATAATGTTCTAAGACATTTTCCAATTACACCAAGATTGCAGAGGTTGTTTCATGATGCTGAAACAAGAGAGGATGTACTGTGGCATTCTAGGAACCAGGAGTACAGAGATCAGAATGTAATGATCCATCCATCTCATGGTAGTGAGTGGAAAAGCTTCAATGATAAACACAAAAGTTTGCTGCTGACCCGAGAAACATTAGACTTGGCTTAGCTTCAGATGGATTTAACCCATTTGGCCACCAGAGCGCCACATATAGCATGTGGCCAGTGCTTATTATCCCTTACAACATGCCTCCAAATGTCTGCACCAAAGAATCAAACTACATGATGGCCTTGCTCATCCCAGGTCCAAAAAGTCCTAGAAAGGATTTTAATTTGTTCATGGAGCCTCTTATGGAGGAACTTCAACAGCTATGGAAGGGTGTTCTCACTCGAGACCTATATAGCAGCCCACTAGCTGATTTGTTTCTGCGTGCTATTACAATTTGGTGCATCCATGAATATCCGGCTTTGGGCACTATGTCAGGGCGAATGACACATGGTTACAATGCATGTGTTCGCTGAGACAGGAATCCGCTGTCATACGCAATACTTAGCAAGATCTGTTACACTGGACACCACCGTTTCCTTGCCAAGGACAAGCCGCATCCTAGAAAATACCGAAGACATGTGTTTAATGCAAAGCATGAAAACCGTGATGGGCCAAAGAGGCTCACCGTCGATGAGTTGCAAGTGGAATTAGAGAAGGTCAGGCATATTACACTAGGAAACCATCCTGGTAATGGTAGCGGGAAAAGGAAGCATGGCAGGGCAGAAGAGAGATTATTGTTTACCCGCAGGTCCACTTTGTGGGACTTGGAGTATTGGAAAGATTTGGATCTGCGGCATAATCTTGATGTGATGCACATCGAGAAAAATATATGTGACAGCATTATCGGCACACTTCTTAATATTGAAGGCAAGACGAAAGATACCTTAAATCTAGGATTTATTTGACACACCTGGGTATCAGAAAGGATTTGCAGGTGCAAGATGAAGGTAAACCACGGGATATGGCACCAGCTGTGTACGTCTTGGACAAGGTAAAAAGAAAAGAATTCTGCGAGGTCCTGTCACGTGTGAGATTCCCACATGGATTTGCTTCCAACCCTGAAAGGAGAGTTAGTGCAGATGGAAACAAGGTACAAGGGTTGAAAACTCATGACCGCCACATCCTGCTTCAAAGGGTTTTACCTGTTATCCTTAGAGGATTGGGCCGCCCTGACTTATACAGAGCAGTTGCAGAGTTGGGACAATTCTTCAGGGAACTCTGCAGTAGAAATATCAGGATAGATGCTTTGGAGCGTCTTAGAGACAAGATACCAACTATCCTATGCGACCTTGAGAAGATATATCCTCCAGCCTTCTTTGATGTGATGGTGCATTTGGCTGTTCATCTACCTGATGAGGCACTACTTAGAGGTCCAGTACAGTATGGCTGGATGTACCCTATTAAAAGGCAGCTAGGAACTTTCAAGGGCTATGTTAGGAACAGAGCTAGACCCGAGGGTTCCATTGCAGAGGCCTACATTGCTACAGAAGCGTTGACATTCTACTCAAAATACATTGAAACAGCTGATCAGCTTAGCAAAGAGGTGGGTGAAGACAATCCCGGGCTCAATGTTTTCGATTATTCCATTCGAGTTACAGGGAAGAGTCAACAAGAGGACAAACCTAAAGATTTGGACAAAATGGTTTGGTATGTGTTGAATAACTGTCTTGAGATACTACCTTATATCAAGTAAGTGCAGTACTGCAGCTTATACATCGTAATCTACTAAACTTGCAGCACATTCTTATATATTTAGATGTTTGACGCGATCACTATGTTGTGCAGCATCTACAAAGAGGAGTTACTGCCGCAAAATCCAAGAAACATTGACAAACTGGTTATGGAAGGATTTGCGAAATGGTTCAAGAACCATGTAAGCTTTTGAAGTGCACTGTCAGTTTTTTTAATATATTGAGTACATAAGATGATCAGCTTGTCTATTTTCTAACCATAGGTTAAGAAGATGCGGGGGGATGGGCAGGTAGTTGATGATGCCCTTTACTCACTAGCAATGGGTCCTGATACTCGGGTAAGACATTATGAATCTTGCGTTGTTGGAGATGTGCGCTACAACACCCTTGCACGAGATGAAGGCAGGAAGACACAAAACAGTGCCATCATGAGCACAGATACGTATGACAAAGAGACAACTGAAATGTATGCTAACATAATAGACATTGTTCAGTTGCACTATATCTCCAGTTTCAAGGATCATCGGTGTGTGGTTCTGTTGTGCTGTCGTTGGTATAACCTGTTTTCCAGGATCGCAAAACCTAGAGCTGATGATTATTTCAAAGCCGTCAATGTCAAGACGGTGTACCAGATCAACGAGCCTTTTATTTTGGCAAATCAAGCAACACAGATATTTTTCTTGGAAGACACATTTGCACGTAGCGATGACTGGATAGTATTGCAAAGATTTGAGCAGAGGAATTCGTTTAATGAAGTTGCACAACAAGATGATGCTTACACTGCTCCTAATGTACAAGATAACACAGATGTTCCTAATATCTTTGAGAACCATCACGTCAATGACGCCGATGAAAAGATTGCATGTCGTGTTGTGGACATACAAGAGTTGACCAAGAAGAAGCCAACGTTCGAGGATGTTGAGGACGAAGAAGAAGATGATACCATGGGGAATTATGATTCAGACTGATACACATGGCGAAGATGTTGACGCTGCTGCTGCGGATGATGATTACATTGCTTTTGTTGTATTTGCCTGTCAGAAGACGTTTTTTTATCTACTATGTGAAATTGTGTTTGCTATGACAACTGAAACCTGATGAACATGTTGTTTAGTATTTTGCTGTGAGAACATCACTTGTTATGTATGCTGATTTGTGTTTGGTGATTGTATGACAACTAAAACATGATGACATTGTTGTTTAGTTGTACTCATGTTTGGCTGTGAAACTTGAATTTGATGACATAGTTTGTTGTTGGACTGCAATTTGCTCAACGTCTTCGAATGAGAACAAAGCTGACCCGACAGGGCCTTTGCTATTTAATTATTTATGAGCAAAAGGGGATACCCCCTGATTTCTATTAATAGAAATCATTAGGTGTTTACAACACTACGCCCAGCCTGCTACACAAGTTTCATTCATTACTAGTTTCAGCAAAGTGCTCATGTCGTAGCCACTGAATACATCACGAGTGCTACATACACTGCAAATAAAGAGATAATCATCCTGCAGAGCACATCAATTTTGCCCATTATCTTCACAAGCTCTTTCATCTCCTCATTGCTGTCAAGGCCATTCAGCAGCTGTTGCTTGGCCATGATCAGAGGAACTGCATCTTTAACCTTCTGCTCTGCATCTTCCTCTTCTGTCGTTCCATCAGTTACTTGTCCAACACCCCAACCTGCTGGTATTGGGATTCCTCGGCTAACCAAATAATCAGCGTAGATGCATTCCCCCACATCAGCAACTTCCCAGAAATACAAATCACATGAATCTTCCCTTTCCTACACGAATCAAATTGGAAGATCATCAACCAAACTATTAAAAAATCAGCAACTAAAAGCAGCAGAACAACACTTAAACATATTATTACCCCATGATTTGGGCATTTGTAGAAGACTCATCCAGGGTTGAGGATTGTGGTTGAGACGCGACTGATGACTCTGCGTGATTTGTAGGAGTGGCACCACACCAACGGCGGCGGGTTGCGATGAGCAATCGGCTGCGGTGCGCGTGCCGGCGGGGGTGTGATGAAACCCACAGGCAATGATACGGGTGGTGACTTGGCGCATATCTGGTTGTTGCCTGCTGAAGAGTAGGTGGACGAGCAGCCAACGGACATGGTTGCTGCGGCCAGAGCTTCTGATGCTAGGCAGAGTAAGTAGAGAAGAGGAGAAGCGAATGTTGGATATGTTAGTTTCATTACTTGCAGAGTAGCATAGCACCATATATAGTCATAGTCTAGGTTTGGATTCGCACCAGCTACAGGAGCACGTCTCTCCTTTTTCTAAAACTCAGCAATGTCTCTTTACTGGTACACTAGCTTGTTCTGTACGCCTTCCCAAGTCTTTGATTTTCTTTCCCTTTTTTGCGAGGAAGGAAGGAGGACAAAATTGAGAGTTCCTGGGACTCAAACCCAAGACCTCTCAGTTGAAAACCATGGGTGCTAGTCACTTATGTGGCGAACGTTCCCTGTGAGGAGGACGGCAGACGAACGCATTTTCCTCGCAGTTTTCTTCCTATATATAAAAAAGTATGCTAATTGGTGTCCGCTTAGTCAACAGACGATTGTGCCAACCTTGACCGTTGGATTGACATTCAACGTCTGTCGTGTTTCTTCAGTCTCTTCTTCCTCAAGCCACCAAAGCCAAACCAGCGCCGGTGGGACCGCCTGCTCCCGCCTCCCACGGCTGGTTGTCATCTTCCCCGGCTCCTGTTCGTTCCCGTCCGAGGCCTCACCATCGTCCTCCGCCTTGGTTCGCTCGCCGCGGCCGCCCTCCGGTGTTGTCAACATGGTCAACAACCGAGAGGAATTTTGTACATGGTGAGGATGATAGTAGGGACCCAGCAGCGCGCGCAGTAATTTTGTTTTTTGGGACGGAGAAGGGTATCAACTGGGTTATGCGGGACCCGTGGCCCGTCTAGCCCAGGCTTTTATTTCATCTGTTTAGCACATGACTAGCCCTGTTTGTTTTTTTCCATTCTAAAAAATGGCTAGCCAGCTATTTTGTTTTTTGCAGAATAACCAACATAGGCCTACTTGCTTTTCTACGTCCTGCTGGGCCGGAAATCTTTCAATATGGGGAGGGATGCATTTTGCCCAGAAAATGGGCTATAAGTAATAAGAAATGGGCTATAAGTAATAAGAAATGGGCTATAAGTAATAATAAATGGGTTGTAAAATGAAAAAATACAGCAAACAGGCAATTAGTTCCAAAATACTGTTTTCTTTCGGTTTTTGATATTTTAAATTTCATTGTTTTTGTGCGAGTAAAATTTCATTGAATTTAAATTAAGGTATATTTAGATTTAAAATTAATTTGAATCTGGCTAGAAATTTCGGGTTGTATGCTGTTTGGGACAGATTTGGAGGCTGACTTGTGGGTCTACTAGGTTGATGTGTACTTTGGCTTTGTCAACTTAGTCCAAAAACGATTCTAGCAGCAGTGACAATTGGATGTTAATCCAACGACCGTGTTGCTTCTTCAATATGAACGATTCTAGCTCCAGTGACCGTACGATGTCCATCCAACAGCCATAGTGTTTCTTCAACCTCTGGTCTTCTTGCTCCAGCCACCCAAAGCAGCGCCGGTCGTGCCGCATGCTCCTGCCTCCCGTGGCCGGCTGTGCTGCCGCGGAGGCCTCACCGCCCGTATTATTCTCACCACTGGCCAGGCCCTGCGGCGATGGCAGCCTCACACCATAGCCGAACGAGTGAACCCTCGTACTCCTCTCCGCGCGGGCTTCCACTGTCGCGTCTTCCCCGGCTCCGTGTCATCCCCTTCCTAGGCCTCGTCGTCGTCCACTTCCGTGTTGCTCTCGGCGCGGCCTGGTCAACGTGGTCAAGGAACGACTTCCATCGGACATGGACTGTACGTGGAGAGGCTGGTAGCTGGGTCCACGGGCGCAGCAAGGAAGTGCCTCCTTATTACGCGGAAAATAATGATTCCTCCACCTGACAGCTGGGACCCACCGGACAGGCCACTGTATTTCATGAAAAAAACGTTTCCCCCTGACTGCTGGGACCCACCAGCTACATCTTTGCACACAAGGAAGTGCGTCTGGGCAAAAAAACGATTCGCCCCCCTGCCTGCTGGGACCCACCAGCTACATCTTCGCATGCAAGGAAGTGCGTCCAGGCAAAAAAAACGATTCGCCCCCCTGACTGCTGGGACCCACAAGCTACATCTTC
>NC_041385.1:614764594-614765759 GCF_002162155.2 Triticum dicoccoides
GTCGGGGCCCACCAGCTACATCTTCGCACACAAGGAAGTGCGTCCGGGCAAAAAAAACGATTCGCCCCCCTGACTTCTGGGACCCACCAGCTACATCTTCGCATGCAAGGAAGTGCGTCCGAAAAAAACGATTCGCCCCCCTGACTACTGGGACCCACCAGCTACATTTTCGCACGCAAGGAAGTGCCTGACAGTCAGGACCCACCTGGTCGATGCGTACATAGCGTTGTCATTCTGGACGCGGACGTGTACTTACATATATACTGGTCGATGTAGAGGCACGCACGTGTCATAGTAGAGGCGCGCACGTAGCATGTACACATACGTATAGCGCCCAGGGTGCAAGAAAAAAATACGGCCACGTATGTGTACATACGAGCGGGGTCTCGAACGCCTACTCGCGCATACGTACGGCAGGGCTCGTGTGCATGGCTGGGTCGGAACGGAGAAACAGCTTCATCGTCGTCGTCTTCATATGGAGGCAACCGGCTGGGTTGGAACGGAATGCGTGGTTGTTTTCATCGGGAGGGCTTGGACGAAACAGACGATGGAAACGAGGCCTGGCGTACCATAGAACGGAGGAAATGGCCTTGTGTTCGACCGGCCACGTTCAAAACGGGATCCTGTTCATCGGGAGGGGCGTGGCGTACCGCAAAACGGATGAAACCGACCTCCTACGGTCGAAACAGGGCTCCTGTTGATCGGGAGGGGTGTGGCGTACCGCAAAACGGACGAAACGGACTTGTGTTGGAGCGCTACGGTCGAAACGGGGGTCCTGTTCATCGGGAGGGGTGTAGCGTACCGCAAAAAGGGAGTCCATGGGATACTATTCATCTCCACCGTCGACCTCCTCCAGCCTCCATGGGCTACTGTTCATCCACCGTCGACCTCCTCCAGCCTCCACCTGCGACTGTTCATCCACGGGCTCCTGTTCATCCAGCCTCCACCGCGCGCTACTCCATCGGCTACTATTCAACCACCCCTCTCCACGGGCTCTTGTTCAACCACCCCTCCATGGTTACTGTTCATCCACCCTCCACCGTATACTGTTCATCCAGCCCTCCACGGGGTCGTCCTCTTCATCCATCCCTCCACGGGGTCCTGTTCATCCAGCCCCAACTGGCTCGATTGATCGGGGTCCTGCTCATCCAGAGGCAACGCCACG
>NC_041385.1:614766024-614817410 GCF_002162155.2 Triticum dicoccoides
CTCACTGTTCATCCAGAGAGGCAACATCGAACGGCTTCTGTTAGCAGCAGTAGCGAAGGAATCGCTCGATCGGGTTCAGTTAGCAGCCATTGATCGATCGCTCGGGTTCAGTAACGCGTAGCCTGTAGTGCAATCACTCGGGTTCAGTTAGAGCCCAACGCCTTGCTCGGGTTTAGTTAGAGCCAACGCCTCGCACACACGCGCGTACGTGTACGAGAGAAACGCGCATCGCTCGGCCCCTGACCACCCACCATAACCGGGAACTCCCTGAAATTTTCCTCGCCCTCGCTTCTACCACGGTTTTTTCCGTCATGGACGGCCCAAAGAATGTCATGCAGCTGCGTCTCCGGCCCGCCCAGGACAAAAAGCCCATTTTCTGTCATGATTTTTTGTCATAGAAGTAGGAGCCCACCACATCGATGATGATACCGGGTTTTGTCAGAATTATCGTCATAGAAGTGTCATATGTATGACAGAAATTTTTTTGGTTCGGCCCAAAATGTCATGGATGTGTCTTTTTCTTGTAGTGTTGTCTTTTCCTTCTGCTCCTTGTTGGGTTCGACACTCTTACATATCGAAAGGACTATGATAGATCCCCTATACTTGTGGGTCATCAAGACTCTTTTCTTGCATCGTTGCCGGGGAATGAAGCGCCTTTGGTACGTGGAATTTGGTAAGGAAAATTTTATAAAGTGTGCTGAAATTTACTATCACTTCTTACTATGGAAAATAATCCTTTGAGGGGCTTGTTCGGGGTATCTTCACCCCAACCAGTAGAGCAAAGAGTTGCTCCTCAACCTACTGAAATTTTTTACTTTGAAATTCCTTCGGGTATGATAGAGAAACTGCTAGCTAATCCTTTTACATGAGATGGAACATTACATCCCGATATGCACCTAATCTATGTGGATGAAGTTTGTGGATTATTTAATCTTGCAGGTATGCCTGAGGATGTTATCAAGAAGAAGGTCTTCCCTTTATCTTTGAAGGGAAAGGCATGACATGGTTTAGGCTATGTGATGATATTGGATCATGGAACTACAACCGATTAAAATTGGAATTTCATCAGAAGTTTTATTCTATGCATCTGGTTCATCGTGATCGTAATTATATATATAATTTTTGTCCTCGCGAAGGAGAAAGTATCGATCAAGCTTGGGGGAGGATTAAATCAATGTTATATTCATGCCCCAATCATGAGCTCTAAAGAGAAATTATTATTCAAAAAATTTATGCTCTGCTTTCTCTCAATAATCGCTCCATGCTCAATACTTCTTGTACTGGTTCTTTTATGATGAAGACTATTGAATTCAGATGGGATTTATCGGAAATAATTAAACGCAGTTGTGAAGATTGGTAACTTGACAAAGGTAAGGAGTCAGGTATAACACCTAATTTTGATTATGTTAAATCTTTTATGGATACCTATGCTTTTCGTGAATTTAGCACTAAATATGGACTTGACTCTGAGATAGTAGCTTCTTTCTGTGAATCATTTGCTACTCATGTTGATCTCCCTAAGGAGAAGTGGTCTAAATATCATCCTCCCATTGAAGTAAAAGTAGTAGAACCTATTAAAGTTGAAGAAAAGACTATCACTCATAATGTTGCTCCTATTGTTCCTACCACTTATATTGAGAAACCACCTTTCCTTGTTAGAATAAAGGATCATGCTAAAGCATCAACTGTGGTTTGTAAGAGTAATGCAGGAATACCTACAACCCCTGAGAAAATTAAAGTTGAACCTAGTATTGCCATGGTTAAGGATCTCTTGGTCGATAATATTGATGGGCCTGTAATTTACTTTTGTGATGAAGCTGCTAGAATTGCTAGACCCGATACTAAAAATAAACATAGACCTATTGTTGGCATGCCTGTTGTTTCTGTTAAAATGGGAGATCATTGTTATCATGGCTTATGTGACATGGGTGCTAGTGCTAGTGCAATACCTCATTCCTTATACGAAGAAATTATCCATGATATTGCACCTGCTGAAATAGAAGGTATTGATGTTACTATTAAACTTGCCAATAGAGATACTATTTCACCAATTGGGATTGTTAGAGATGTTCAAGTCTTGTGTGGGAAAGTTAAATATCCTACTGATTTCCTTGTTCTTGGTTCCCCACAAGACGACTTTTATCCCATTATATTTGGTAGACCCTTCTTGAATACTGTTAATGCTAAGATAGACTGCAAAAAAGATATTGTTACTGTTGGTTTAGGGGATATGTCTCATGACTTTAATTTTGCTAAAATCCGTAGACAACCCCATGATAAAGAATTGGCTAGTAAAGATGAAATTATTGGTCTTGCTTCTATTGCAGTGCCTCCTAATGATCCTTTAAAACAATATTTGCTAGACCATGAAGATGATGTGCTTATGAATGAAAGAAGGGAAATAGATGAAGTATTCTTTAAACAGGGACCTATTTTGAAACACAACTTGCATGTTGAAATCCTAGGGGATCCTCCTCCACCCAAGGGTGATCTCGTGTTTGAGCTTAAACCTTTACCTGATACTCTTAAATATGCTTATCTTGATGAAAAGAAGATATATCATGTTATTATTAGTGCTAACCTTTCAGAGCATGAAGAAGAGAAATTATTGAAACTCTGAAGAAGCACCGTACTGCCATTGGATATACTCTTGATGATTTTAAGGGCATTAGTCCCACATTATGCCAACATAAAATTAAAATAGAAAATATGCTAAACCAGTTGTTGATCATCAACGATGATTAAATCCTAAGATGAAAGAACTGGAAAGAAATGAAATACTAAAGTTTCTTGGGGCAGGTATAATTTATCCTGTTGCTGATAGTCAGTGGGTAAGTCATGTCCATTGTGTCCCTAAGAAGGGAGGTATTACTATTGTTCCTAATGATAAGAATGAATTAATCCCACAAAGAATTGTTATAGGTTATAGAATGGTAATTGATTTCCGCAAATTAAATACATCTACTAGAAAAGATCATTACCCTCTAACTTTTATTGATCAAATGCTAGAAAGATTATCCAAACATACACATTTTTGCTTTCTAGATGGTTATTCTAGTTTCTCTCAAATACTTGTGTCAAAAGAGGATCAAGATAAGACCACTTTTACTTGCCCTTTTGGTACCTTTGCTTATAGACATATGCCTTTTGGTTTATGTAATGCACCTACTACCTTTCAAAGATGTATGACTGCTATATTCGCTGATTTTTGTGAAAAGATTGTTGTGGTTTTCATGGATGATTTCTCCGTGTATGGAACTTCTTTTGATGATTGCTTAAGCAACCTTGATCGAGTCTTGCAAAGATGTGAAGAAACTAATCTTGTCTTGAATTGGGAGAAGTTCCACTTTATGGTTAATGGCGGTATTGTCTTGGGGCATAAAATTTCTAAAAGAGGTATTGAAGTTGATAAAGCTAAAGTTGATGCTATTGAAAAGATGTCGTGTCCCAAGGACATCAAAGGTAGAAGAAGTTTCCTTGGTCATGCCGGTTTTTATAGGAGGTTCATTAAAGACTTCTCAAAAATTTCTAGGCCTCTAACTAATCTCTTACAAAAAGATGTTCCTTTTGTCCTTGATGATGATTGTGTAGAAGCATTTGAAATACTTAAGAAAGCGTTGGTTTATGCACCTATTGTCCAGCCACCTGATTGGAATTTACCCTTTGAAATTATGTGTGATGCTAGTGATTATGCTGTAGGTAATGTTCTAGGAAAAAGTATTGATAAGAAATTAAATGTTATCCAATATGGTAGTAGAACTCTAGAAAATGCCCAGAGAAATTATGCTACTACTGAAAAAGAATTTTTAGCAGTTGTATTTGCTTGTGATAAGTTCAGACCTTATATTGTTGATTCCAAAGTAACTGTTCACACTGATCATGCTGCTATTAAATACCTTATGGAAAAGAAAGATGCTAAACCTAAACTTATTAGATGGGTTCTCTTGCTACAAGAATTTGATTTGCATATATTGATAGAAAGGGAGCTGAGAACCCCGTTGCAGACAACTTGTCTAGGTTAGAAAATGTTCTTGATGACCCACTACCTATTGATTATAGCTTTCCTGATGAAAAATTAGCTGTCATAAATGCTTCTTGTACTGCTCCATGGTATGTTGATTATGCTAATTACATTGTTGCTAAATTTATACCACCTAGTTTCACATACCAGCAAAAGAAAAAGTTTTTCTAAGATTTAAGAAATTACTTCTGAGATGACCCACACCTTTATAAAGAAGGAGTAGATGGTGTTATTAGACGTCGTGTACCTGAGCATGAACAGAACAGATCGTACGCAAGTGTCACTCCGAGGCTTATGGAGGACACCACGCTGGAGATAGAACTGCACATAAGGTATTGCAATCTAGTTTTTATTGGCCTACTCTCTTCAAAGATGCCCGTAAGTTTGACCTTTCTTGCGATGAATGTCAAAGAATTGGTAATATTAGTAGACGTTAGGAAATGCCTATGAACTATTCACTTGTTATTGAACCATTTGATGTTTGGGGCTTTGATTATATTGGACCTTTTCCTTCCTTTAATGGGTATACACATATTTTAGTTGCTGTTGATTACGTTACTAAGTGGGTAGAAGCTATTCCAACTAGTAGTGCTGATCATAACACTTCTATTAAGATGCTTAAAGAAGTTATTTTTCCGAGATTTGGAGTCCCTAGATACTTAATGACTGATGGTGGTTCACATTTTATTCATGGTGCTTTTCGTAAAATGCTTGCTAAGTATGATGTTAATCATAGAATTGCATCTCCTTATCATCCACAGTCTAGTTGTCAAGTAGAATTGAGTAATAGAGAGATGAAATTAATTTTGCAAAATACTATTAATAGATCTAGAAAGAATTGGTCCAAGAAACTTGATGATGCATTATGGGCCTATAGAACTGCATATAAGGATCATATGGGTATGTCTCCATATAAAATGGTTTATGGAAAAGCATGTCACTTACCTCTTGAACTAGAACATAAGGCATATTGGGCTATTAAAGAGCTCAATTATGATTTCAAACTTGCCGGTGAGAAGAGGCTATTTGACATTAGCTCACTTGATGAACGGATAACCTAGGCCTATGAGAACACCAAACTGGTAAAAGGATACAAAAGCGTGATTTAATGTAGGTGATTATGTTTTGCTATACAGCTCTTGTTTAAGATTTTTTGTAGGAAAACTTCTCTGTAAATGGGAAGGTCCTTACGTTATCGAGGAGGTCTATCATTCCGGTGCCATAAAAATCAACAACTTCGAAGGCATAAATCTGAAGGTGGTGAACGGTCAAAGAATCAAACACTATATCTTAGGTAATCCCATAAATGTTGAAACCAATGTTATTGACACCGTAACCCCGGAGGAGTACATAGGGACACTTTCCAGAATGTTTCAGACTCCGAAAAGCAATAGGTATGTGGTACGGTAAGTAAACCGACTCCAAAATTGTTCAAATAGCAATTTTTCTCTGTTTTGGAATATTTAAGAAAATAGGAAAATAAGAAGTAGTTCGGAAAGGACACGAGGCATCCACGAGGGTGGAGGGTGCGCCCCCTCCCTCATGGACACCTCGTGTGCCCTACGGACTCAGTTTTCTTGCACGATACTTCTTTTGGTCGGTAAAAATTCATTATATAATCTCCCGTAGATTTTGACCACCGTACCACGACAAAATCATCTGCTTTTGTTTCGTGTTGTTTTTCTGATAGATCTAGATCACCATGACGTCTTCAAGCGCCCCCAAGGACAAGTTTTTTGAGAAGGTCATCAACCCCTACCTCGCGGAGGTGCTGCAACACCCTCAAACCATTGAGATGTGTGAGGGGGTGCTACACATCTGCGATGTTGAGGGACCAAGGAGGACCGGAAGCGTGGAGACGAGGCTCGAAGCAATGGAGCAACAAGTTTGCAAGTGCCAAGGGGTGGTGGAACGCGGACTCAACGCCAACCACATTATGATCGTGGAGTTCACCAACAACCACAAGCAGGATGCCAAGAACATTGAGGAGACCATCTTCAAGCTTCATGAGAAAATCGAGCACCTCCAAGCCTAGATCTATGACCTGCAAAATCAAAACTGTGAATATGAATATAGATTCAAGAGGATGAGTTTGGCTGCGGATTTGAGGATCTCGGAGACTCGGTCATCCTTCTATGATGGTGAGCCTATGCCTTGGAAGATGGACGACAAGCCTACATCATCAACAACTCCATCATCACCACCTCCCAAGAAGGAGACATAAACACATGGGTATGGGCACTCCCCTTGGCAACTGCCAAGCTTGGGGGAGGTGCCCCGGTATCGTATCACCATCACACTTATATCTTCACCAATTTTCTTAGTTCGATCCTTTTGATTATATCTAGATCTAGCTGAATAAAGTTTAGTATGATCTAGCTTTGAGTTTTTGTGTTGATCCTTATCTATGTATTGAGTCTATGAGCTATATATAACAGAGATTAGTTTTGAGTTTAGGGATTTGCTATCTTGCTATGATCTTGAGGGAATAAAAGAATAAAAAGATCATATCGATCTTATGGAGAGTAATGAATTCACATATAAAGAGTATGATGAATAAAAGTTGTTGAGAGTTGACAAACATAGTTTTGGTCATCGTTGCAATTAATAGGAAGTAATAAAGAAAGAGAGGTTTTCACATATAAATATACTATCTTGGACATATTTTATGATTGTGAGCACTCATTAAAATATGACATGCTAAAAAGTTGATGTTGGACAAGGAAGACAACGTAATGGGTTATGTTTTCTTATATCCGAAATAAATTATATTGTCATGGATCATCCAACATGTTGAGCTTGCCTTTCCCCCTCTTGTTAGACAAATTCTTTGCACCAAGTAGAGATACTACTTGTGCTTCCAAACATCCCTAAACCCAGTTTTGCCATGAGAGTCCACCATATCTACCTATGGATTGAGTAAGATCCTTCAAGTAAGTTGTCATTGTTGCAAGCAATAAAAAATGCTCTCTAAATATGTATGATCTATTAGTGTGGAGAAAATAAGCTTTATACGAGCTTGTGATATGGAAGAAATAAAAGTGACAGACTGCATAATAAAGGTCCCTATCACAAGTGGCAATATAAAGTAACGTTCTTTTGCATTAAGATTTTGTGCATCCAACCATAAAAGCGCATGACAACCTCTGCTTCCCTCTGTGAAGGGCCTATCTTTTATTTTTGTCTTCTACCTTATACAAGAGTCATGGTGATCTTCACCTTTCCTTTTTACACTTTATCCTTTGGCAAGCACTATGTGTTGGAAAGATCATGATATATATATCCAATTGGATGTGGGTTTTCATAAAGCATTATTGTTGACATTACCCTTGAGGTAAAATGTTGGGAGGTGAACTATAATCCCCTATCTTTCTCTGTGTCCGATTGAAACTTCATACCCATAAGTATTGTGTGAGTGTTAGCAATTGTAAAAGACTAAATGATAGTTGAGTATGTGGACTTGCTGAAAAGCTTTTATATTGACTCTTTCTGATGTTATGATAAATTGCAATTGCTTCAATGACTGAGATTATAGTTTGCTAGTTTTCAATCAAGTTTCTGATTCATACTTGACATTGCGAATAGATTGTTACTTTAGCATAAGAAATCATATGACAATATATATGTTCTTCTAAGAATGATCATGATGCCCTCATGTTCGTATTTTATTTTATCAACACCTCTATCTGTAAACATGTTGACATATTTTTCGATATCGGCTTCCGCTTGAGGACAAGCGAGGTCTAAGCTTGGGGGAGTTGATACGTCCATTTTGCATCATGCTTTTATATCAATATTTATTGCATTATGGCTGTTACTACACATTATGTTACAATAGTTATGCCTTTTCTCTCTTATTTTACAAGGTTTACATGAAGAGGGAGAATGTCGGCAGCTGGAATTTTGGGCTGGAAAAGGAGCAAATATTAGAGACCTATTATGCACAAATACAAAAGTCTCGAAACTCCAGGAAAGTAAATTTTGGAATATATTAAAAATACTGGGCGAAGAAAGCACCAGAGGGGGGCCGCCCAATGTCCACGAGGGTGGAGGGCACGCCCTACACCCCTGGGCGCGACCCCCTACCTCGTGGGCCACCAGGCAGCCCCCCGATGCCCATCTTCTGGTATATGGTGTCTTTTTCCCTGGAAAAAATCATAAGGAAGCTTTTGGGATGAAACGCCGGCATCTGGAGCCAGAACCTTGGCGGAACCAATCTAGGGCTCCGGTGGAGTTATTTTGTCGGGGAAACATCCCTCCGGGAGGGGGAAATCATCGCCATCGTCATCACCATTGATCCTCTCATCGAGAGGGGGTCAATCTCCATCAACTTCTTCACCAGCACCATCTCCTCTCAAATCCTAGTTCATCTCTTGTATCTGAGCTTTGTCTCAAAACCTCAGATTGGTACCTGTGGGTTGCTAGTAGTGTTGATTACTCCTTGTAGTTGATGCTAGTTGGTTTATTCGGTGGAAGATCATATGTTCAGATCCTTTATGCATATTAATACCCCTATGATTATGAACATGAATATGATTTGTGAGTAGTTACGTTTGTTCCTGAGGACATGGGTGTCGGTGTCAAAACCGGCGGATCTCGGGTAGGGTGTCCCGAACTGTGCGTCTAAGGCTAATGGTAACAAGAGATGGGGGACACGATGTTTACCCAGGTTCGGGCCCTCTCTATGGAGGTAATACCCTACTTCCTGCTTGATTGATCTTGATGATATGGGTATTACAAGAGTTGATCTACCACGAGATCGTAGAGGCTATCCCTACAAGCTAGCCTATGATTATGATTGTTGTGCTCCTACGGACTGAACCCTCCGGTTTATATAGACACCGAAGGGGGCTAGGGTAAGTGAATCTACATATCCGAATTGCCAAGCTTGCCTTCCATGCAAAGGAGAGTCCCACCCGGACACGGGACGAAGTCTTCTATCTTATATCTTCATAGCCCAACAGTCCGGCTAATGCATATAGTCCGGTTGTCCGAGGACCCCTTAATCCAGGACTCCCTTAGTAGCCCCTGAACCAGGCTTCAGTGACGATGAGTCCGGCGCGCAGATTGTCTTCGGCATTGCAAGGCGGGTTTCTTCCCCGAATACTCCAAAGTAGATCTTGAACACAAGAATCGTGTATAGCTCTACAAAACAAATTCCACATACCACCATAGAGAGAATAATATTCCACAAGTCTAATCTGCTGACAATTTCTTTATAGCATGACACCATGACATGGCCCGGTCATAATTCAAACCATTTTCCCAACCTGCTATTGCATGTTTCATGAGGCGATTTTATTGGCACGTCTTGTCGAAGCAGAGATCGTGTCCCCTTATCACAGGATTCTCATCAATACGGGTGTGGGTAACCCCACCGTGCCATAAGCATGGCGCTTGGGGAATAAGCGAGTTTTAGGGCAAGTGGGGAGGCGCATGATTTTACTGCCTTCATAAAGGGATAAGGATTCCCCTTCTTCACCCACGCCTTCTCCTTCCTCTGCTTATCATTCCTCTCGAGCTCCAACGCCCAAGCTTTCACCTTCTCCACCCTCAAAAGTGCTCCAAAAATGTCCGGATCTGGAGCCAGAGGCAAGTGGATGGCCTCTACTATCCAGGAGAAGGACATCAAGAAACTTCGGGAGTCCGGATACCTGACCAAGAAGTTCGTGCATCGTCTTCCGACGGCAGGGCAGATCGTCCCTACTCCGGAACCCCACGAGAGGGTTGTATTCCCTCACTTCGTCCACGCGCTGGGGTTTCCCCTCCATCCATTTGTTTGCAGGCTTATGTATTATTATGGGAGCGATTTCCATTGTCGTGTGCGAGGCCTTCCTCCGAGTCCCCCCACACTTTGGACTGTGGCTGAAGATTTTCAATGTGAAGCCCAAGGTGGTGAGCGGTGAGCACGCAGAGTGCAGAGGCGCCATGGTGAGCAAGATGCCCAATGTCACATGGCCATCAGGTACCTTTAATGATTCCATCAAAGGGTGGCAACAACAATGGTTCTATGTCACTGAGCCATGTAGCGCAAAATGGGCCGCGGCTCCCGAGTTCTGATCCGGAGCCCCATTGCGGCTTACGTCCTGGCCCAAGAAGGGCCTAGACTGGTCTTCGCCAGACGAACTTGCGATGCTCCAGGTGCGTATCAAGGGCATGGGAGACAAGAACATCAATCTCGTTGACGTAGTCCAGGTGATGTTAGTTCGCCGGATTCTCCCATGCCAACGCAGGGCTTGTAATTTATGGGAATTCGACCCAGCCAAGCACCAGACACTACTGGAGTTCTTTAGCACAACGCACGAAGATATCTGGAAGGTGCTCTTCAAGTCTGGCAAATCCTAGCCGGACTCGGCAGAGGACCACGGGTACAAATTGTCCCGTCCTGCAAGTTTGGTAAGTATTCGTATATTGACAAGGTGTACGCTTTAAGTGTGTATTCTAAGGGAAACGCCTAATATGTTTTCCAACAACTTCTCCTAGGGCTGGACGAAGAAGGCAGAGCAGATCTACTATCCGGCCGCGCTGCCTGAAGAGCAAGCCAGCCCACTTCTAATGAAGATGCTGGTCCCGGTGCCTTACAAGGCGCCAAAGAAGAAGGTCAAGGAGGAGGCCAAGGAGACCAGGGGCGGCCTTCTTTGCAAGGGTACTTCGGACACGGTGCCCGAAGACTCTAAGGCCCGCTCCTCCTCTGAAGAAGATGAGGAAGAGGAAGAGGAGGAAAAGGAAAGCCAGTCTCCCCCAGCGAGGGGAGAAAGAAGAGGGCGGCCTCCATACATTTGGAGGCCGAAACGTCAAAGAAGGGGAAAGCCTCCCTTCCGGACGAGTTCACCACGGCCATCGACAGCAGCCCGGAGTGGGATCCCAGGGTCAAGCCCCTGGCCAAATCGTGAGTATACAAAAACCCGGACACACTCGTATACCCGGACTCACTTGTCACGCATTTTAACGTATTGAGTCACGCATTTTGCAGTCCGGCCAGGTCCCACGTCGAGCAATCTTCATCGAAGGATTTGAGCTCGGATGCGATGGACAGCGACACTCGCCCGACGGCCTCCTCCCCCAAACACGTGGACAACATCGAGGTGTCGTCCCAAAGGGGCCCAGGCCAAGGAGAAGCTCGAGGGACCTTCAAGGCAGCATCAGAGGGTCAAACCTCGGCAGCCGGACACATGGGGGAGCAGACCCCCGTGGATACTGATGGCGGGGGTCATCTTGAATTCGGCTCCCAGCCAAACACAGTTCCCGAAACCACCATGGTTCCGGATTCAGGCAGGCAACCTCCTTCAACAGAAAGGGGTGCGCCTGTTCCACCGGCAACCTCTGTCCAGCCAGAGGTGTCGGACACCTTATCGGTGGTGTTGAAGAATGCTTCTGTTCTTGAAGAACACTGTGTCCTTATGGGCGCGGTCATTGAGAAGATTCAGTCTGCCAAAAACGGGCTGACTGAAGCTTGCACCAGCCTTCTAACAGGCTTTGAGGTAAGTGGTGAGGTTTTGAAGAGTATCATAGTATACATAGTAGCCCCTGATGCATTGTTCGGTGTTTGAAAAGAAAAGCCGGATAGAGGATCAAATATATTTTCACAGGAGACTTACCATGCTATACCCTTCTTCTTTTTTGAATAAGCAGGCGTCTTTATTGACTGCCACCTCTCATACTGCGGAAGTCTTTGGACTGAAGCAGCGTCTGGAGCAGGCCGAAGAAGAGCTCGGCCAAGTGAAGAAGCAGTTGGAGGATAACCAAGGTATGTAACACCTTGTTTATATTCAGTATAGATCAATGATTGAATGTGACGAAAAAATGTCGTGATGTGTACCAGGAGGAACCTCCAAAGTCAAGACTCTCAAGAAGGCGGTGTCTGAGGCCGAGAAGAAGGCGTCCAAGGAGCAGGCCACTCGTGAAAAACACAAGGCCCAGGTCGCTGAAGTTCAACAAGAACTCCAAGAGGCCATGGAGAAGTGCGAGACCTTGGAGCAGAGTTTGAAGGATAAAGAATCCGAACTAACCAAGGCTCGCCAAGCCGCTCGTGATGCCCAGGGTGAAGCCCAAGGCGCCCTCCAGGAAATCCAGGAGGCCAGAAGGATCACGGCGGGTAAGGCTTTTTCTATGCAAAGCAAGTATGTGAAGGAAAGATTCCTGTTACTAACCCGAATTTTGGGTTCTCCAGGGGCGTTTGCGGATCTGCCATGCAGCATATCTGATGCCGCACAATTCTATCGAGCCGAAGAAGGGAGCTCTACGGAGAAGCTGTTCTGGTCGCAATATCTTGCGCCAGAACATCCCGAGCCCTTTACCGATCAGCTGAAACAGCTGGTCGAGCTGCATAGGGCGGCCGAACTAGCCATGAAGGATTTAATTATCCGGCTATGGCCTGTCGAAGCAATTTCTAGCAGCTACTTCGGGCCCGTGAAGTGGCTGGTTAGTGCCTGCCCTCGGCTTGATGCCATTAAGCGGTCAGTCTGTATTGAAGGTGCGCGGATTGCTTTTGCCTGCGCCAAGGTGCACTGGGCAAAGATGGACGCTGTCAAGCTGATGACCGAAGGACCACCTGCAGGGAAGGAGTATTGCAAGCCCGAATTGTATTACGATAGTGTCCTAGAGGGATCTCGCCTTGTGGCAGAACAGTGTGCCAAGGACATTATTTTCCCATGAATATATTCATGTTGTCCGACGTTGTAATATGAAACAAGGTTACTATGTAGTGCTTGTTATTTGGATTATTGCCTCCTGTGCGGCCGTTTTTATACAAATACCGAGGGTTGGCCAGTCATCGGCTTCTGCCCCCATGTAGGAAGTACGGGGGTGTTTGGGATAAATCTGAGCACTCTTTACCCCAGTTTTTGGTCCTTGGAGGAGGTGTTCAGTGCAACGAACCAGGCAATCGGACTATAAGGCTTTATCACCCTCACTTAGCCATAGGATTTTGACAAAAGAAACGTAGGCGCAGCCCCTAGTGTTCGGAAGACCAGACTTGGGGTTCTATAAGCACCTGATCGGAGAAAAACTGATCCGTCGCATGATGCATTAGTTATCGTATAATGCAGAATAAATCACTAAAGATTTTGTGACCTCTCGAATAGCTAACCAGCTCTCGCCGCATCATGACAGCCAGTTTTCGGCTTTCTCTACTAAGGTGCTCGTCCGGAAGAACCGGGACACAATCGCAGTAGTTCTCCCTGTGCCGCCTTAGCCGATATAGCAGAACGTAAGGTAACAAAACATGGGAGCCAGGCAAACCCAACATTTGACCAAAGACATGATTCAGAGCTGATGCATATAATGCTATAAGTTTGGGGTGTTGAACAACCACGAGGGTGTTCGGACTTTCCTGCCGTATTATGGGGTACAATGAAGCCCCTAGCGAATTGAGGCATACCAAGATGTACGGTTGCGAATTGACAAAGATGTATTAATAAAGAATAACAGCAGTTGAACGTCATGTAAAGCCGCAGATTGTATTCATTGTAATTGAATAATACGTCAAAGCGTATAAGTACAAGTAGTGCGATAAAGAAATATGACTTCAAGACCTGCTGAGACATGATCGTCGAGGGGGATATCTAGTGATCCCTTGCGCATTCAAGCTGCTTCCCTCCTTGGCATGTATGTTCCTTCATGGGTCCGGTGGCTGATAATGGCCTAAGCAAAAGTTAACCTGAAAAGGAAAAATGTAAAATAATGTGTGTGCGTCCTGAAGCGGTTTAGCCGCATTGTGGGACCCAATTTAGTTATGCCTCCGTCTGTCGCCAGGGTGACCTTGGTGCGTAGTAAAGTGCGCGCACAACGATGGCTGCCATTCGGTCGCGGTTGGGACGGGGGTCAAGTAGCTAGTTAAGCTCTTGACGAGCTGGGCTGTCATGCCGCAGGGTAGTTCGGACTCTTTTGATGGTGTCCAGCAGCTTGGCCGCTGAATTGAAGTTCGGTTGGAAGAGGCCGCTCTGCGCTTCTGCTGCTAGGGCTGATGTGTGATCCTCGGTACGGAGGGAGCGTTTTGTGTTTCCATTAACTGTTATGATGCCACGTGGACCGGGCATCTTAATCTTGAGATAAGCATAGTGTGGCACCGCATTGAAGCGAGCGAATGCGGTTCGTTTGAGCAGTGCGTGATAGCCGCTGCAAAAGGGGACGATATTGAAGATTAAATCTTTGTTTCGGAAATTGTCCGAGGATCCGAAGACCACTTACAGAGTGATTGAGCCTGTATAGTGGGCCTCCACACCTGGTATGACACCTTTGAAGGTGGTTTTGGTGGGTTTGATCCTTGAAGGATCGATACCCATCTTGTGCACCGTGTCCTAATAAAGCAGGTTCAGGCTACTGCTGCCGTCCATAAGGACTCGTGTGAGGTGGAATCCGTCAATGATTAGGTCAAGAACCAGCGCAGCTGAACCGACATGACGGATACTGGTCGGATGATCCTTGCGATCAAAGGTGATCGAGCAGGATGACCATGGGTTGAATTTTTGGGGCGACTGGCTCCATCGCGTAGCCGTCCCTAAGTGTGCGCCCCCGCTCCCGCTTGGGAATATGGGTGACATATATCATATTCACCATTTTGACTTGTGGGGGAAACTTCTTTTGCCCCCCTATCTTTGGTGGCCGGGGCTCCTCGTCGTCGTCATTGCTTTGCGACCCCTTCTCTTTGCTTCTGGCATTTGACTTGCCAGCCTGTTTGAAGACCCAGCATTCTCTGTTGGTATGATTAGCTGGTGTACCTGGGATGCCATGAATTTGACATGGACGATCGAGTATGCGGTCCAAACTGGACGTGCCCGGATCGTTTCTTTTGAATGGTTTTTTCCGTTGTCCGGTCTTAGAGCCACTGAATCCGACGTTTACGGCCGTGTCTTCGGCGCTATCGCCATTGTTTCGACGCTTGTGTTTGTTGCGTCGGGGATTGTCGTTGTTATCTCTGGATTTATAAGTTATAGGTTTGCTGGAGGTGCTGTTGCTACGAGCTAGCCAGCTATCCTCGCCCGCACAAAAGCGGGTCATAAGCGCTATGAGGGCCGCCATGGATCTTGGCTTTTCCTGTCCGAGGTGTTGGGCGAGCCACTCGTCACGGATGTTATGCTTGAAGGCCGCGAGGGCTTCGGCATCCCGACAGTCGATGATTTGGTTCTTTTTAGTTAAGAACCGAGTCCAGAAATTTCTGGCTGACTCTCCGGGTTGTTGAGTTATATGACTCAAGTCATCGGCATCCGGAGGTCGGACATAAGTGCCTTGGAAGTTGTCAAGGAATGCGTCTTCCAGGTTCTCCCAACTGTCAGTACAATTATCGGGCAGACTATTCAACCAATGCTGAGCTGGTCCCTTGAGTTTTAGCGGGAGATACTTGATGGCATGGAGATCATCACCGCGGGCCATATGAATGTGGAGAAGGAAGTCTTCGATCCATACCACGGGATCTGTTGTTCCATCATAAGGTTCAATGTTTACGGGTTTAAACCCTTCCAGGAACTCATGTTCCATTACTTCATCAGTGAAGCATAGAGGGTGTGCGGCGCCTCTATGTCGGTCTATGTCGCAACACAATTTGGATGGAGCTGGTCTGCGGTATTTGGCCCATACAGGTTGGTATTTATTGTGTCTGTCATGGCGGCCGTCGTCGCGCACTGGGGCGTGTCCCCGTGATCCGTAGATCGATCTCGGTAGTCCTGCCCTGGTTTCGAAGTCATCGCGCAGGTCACACGTGTATCCCCGAGCTTTTGTGCTTCTATTTGTTTGGCAACGAGGTGCAGGCTGGTGTTCAAACTGATATGCCGCTTTATCTCGACCACGCGGTGGTCGGTCAGCCGTCTCATACGCTGGTAGTCTGGGCTCTGGTGCCTCGTCCTCGAATTGAGGTAACAACCTGCGCTTCGGTTAACTTTTTATTGGGCATTCAAGTCCATATTCCTCGGCAGCCAGGACCTCGGTCCATCTATCAGTGAGCAGATCTTGATTAGCTTGAAGCTGCTGCTGCTTCTTCTTCAGGCTCTTCGCAGTGGCTATAAGCCGACGCTTGAAGCGCTCCTACTCGGCGGGATCCTCAGGTACAGTAAATTCTTCATCGCCGAGGCTCACCTCGTCCTTGAAGGGAGGCATGTAATTATCGTCCTCTGAATCTTCCATCATGGCCTGTTCATCAGGGCTGGCTTGCCCGTCCTCCCATCCGTCCTGTTCGAAGCTTGGCTGGGCGGGGTCGTCTTCGTCTTCGGCATCGTCGGGAGTGCTATTGTATCATGTGCCGGTATTGTTGTTTTTACCATGGCGTGGTTTAGAGCGGCGCAGCTAACGTCGGCGCTTTGGCTATTTCTCAGGAGGCTTTTCGTCAACTGGGTCATTTTTGTCATCGCCATTAGCTTCTTTGGGTGTATCCACCATGTAAATGTCATATGACGAGGTGGCTGCCCAGCGCCCTGTGGGCGGCACTTCCTGTTCTTCTCCTGCATCGTCATCCATGCCGTTGATATCTTCGGAGTCAAAGTCAAGCATGTCGATCAAGTCGTCGACAGTGGCTATCAAGTGGGTGGTGGGTGGGTAACGAAATTCTTCGTCGTCCGCTTCCCACTCAAGCCGGACATAGTTCGGCCAAGAATTCCCTTCCAAGGAGAGAGATTTGAAAGAGTTTAACACGTCACCCAGGGGCGAGTGTTGGAAGATGTCCGCGGAGGTGAACTCCAAGATCGGCGCCCAATCAGATTCTACGAGCGCGGATGTACGCGGTTCAGAACCTATATCCAGAGATGAGTCCGAGGGTCCGATGACACAGGCCTCGTCAGAGGTTGGATCTGTGTTCGGCTCAAGCGCCGTTGAGTATGCGGCTTCTGCGGCGGGGTCTGGTCCCCCGTCCTCGGATGGCACGTTCTGGTCTGGATCTAGGGCCAGGACAGTTACAGGCGCTGTCTTCTGAGTATGGCCACATGACAAATCTAAGTCATGCTCATCGTGGCTGTCGGGTGCGGCTGTCATGGGCTCGAATCCATTGAAGATCAAGTCTACACGGATGTCGGCAGTATAGTTCAAGTTTCCAAACCTGACCTGATGGCCAGGGGCGTAGCTATCAATCTGCTCCAGATGGCCAAGCGAGTTGGCCCGCGGTGCGAAGCCGCCGAATACGAAGATCTGTCCAGGGAGAAAGATCACACCCTGGGTCGAGTTGTTGATGATCGAAGGAGCCATCAAGCCTTATGATGACGACACAGTGGAACTCTCAATGAAAGCACCAATGTCGGTGTCAAAACCGGTGGATCTCGGGTAGGGGGGTCCCAAACTGTGCGTCTGAGGCTAATGGTAACAGGAGACGGGGGACATGATGTTTACCCAGGTTCGGGCCCTCTCTATGGAGGTAATACCCTACTTCCTGCTTGATTGATCTTGATGATATGAGTAATACAAGAGTTGATCTACCACGAGATCGTAGAGGCTAACCCTAGAAGCTAGCCTATGATTATGATTGTTGTGGTCCTACGGACCGAACCCTCCAGTTTATATAGACTCCAGAGGGGGCTAGGGTTACACAGAGTCGGTTACAGAGAACGGAATCTACATATCCAAATTGCCAAGCTTGCCTTCCACGCAAAGGAGAGTCCCACCCGGACACGGGACGAAGTCTTCTATCTTGTACCTTCATAGCCCAACAGTTCGGCTAATGCATATAGTCTGGCTGTCCGAGGACCCCTTAATCCAGGAATCCCTTAATGGAAGAAGTCTTGTTATAAGTAGTCATGTGAATTTGGTATTCATTCGATATTTTGATGAGATGTATGTTGTCTTTCCTCTAGTGGTGTTATGTGAACGTCGACTACATGACACTTCACCATTGTTTGGGCCTAGGGGAAGGCATTGAGAAGTAATAAGTAGATGATGGGTTGCTAGAGTGACATAAGCTTAAACCCTAGTTTATGCGTTGCTTCGTAAGGGGCTGATTTGGATCCATATGTTTCATGCTATGGTTAGGTTTACTTTAATTCTTCTTTCGTAGTTGCGGATGCTTGCGAGAGGGGTTAATCATAAGTGGGATGCTTGTCCAAGGAAGGGCAATACCCAAGCACCGGTCCACCCACATATCAAATTATCAAAGTAACGAACGTGAATCATATGAGCATGATGAAAACTAGCTTGACGATAATTCCCATGTGTCCTCGGGAGCGCTTTGCTTTATATAAGAGTTTGTCCAGGCTTGTCCTTTGCTACAAAAAGGATTAGGCCACCTTGCTGCACTTTTTTACTTTTGTTACTTGTCACCCATTACAAATTATCTTATCACAAAACTATTTGTTACCTATAATTTCAGTGCTTGCAGAGAATACCTTACTGAAAACTGCTTGTCTTTTCCTTCTGCTCCTTGTTAGGTTCGACATTTTTACTTATCAAAAGTACTACAATAGATCCCCTATACTTGTGGGTCATCAGCCAGACCTAGGGGCGCGCCAACTGGGGGGAGTCCCACAAGGACTCCTAGTCCTAGTCGGCTCCCCTCTTCCTTCCAACGGAGAGGGGAAAGGGGAAAGACGGGAAGAGGGAGAAGGAAAGGGGGGTTGTGCCCCCACCCCTTGTCCAATTCGGACTATCATGGGGGGGCGCCACCTCTTGTGGCATGCCTTCTCCTCTCCACTATGGCCCATGAGGCCCATTAACTTTCCTGGGGGGTTTCGGTAACCTCCCAGTACTCCGAATGATTCCCGTATCTTTTCAGAACCATTCCAGTGTCCGTATATAACCTTCGAATATATCAAGCTTTAACTCTCGACCATTTCGAGACTCCTCGTCATGTCCGTGATCTCATCCGGGACTCCGAACAACCTTTCGGTCACCAAAACACATAAATCATATAATACATATCGTCATCGAACGTTAAGCATGCGAACCCTATGGGTTCGAGAACTATGTAGACATGACCAAGACACCTCTCCGATCAATAACCGATAGCGGAACCTGGATGCTCATATTGGTTCCCACATATTCTACGAAGATCTTTATCGGTCGAATCGTAATGTCAACATATGTTATTCCCTTTGTCATAGGTATGTTACTTGCCCGAGATTCGATCGTCAGTATCTTCATACCTAGTTCAATGTCATTATCGGCAAGTCTGTTTACTCATTCCGTAGTGCATCATGCCGTAACTAACTCATTACTCACATTGCTTGCAAGGCTTCATATGATGTGCATTACCGAGAGGGCCCAGAGATACCTCTCCGATACTCGAAGTGACAAATCCTAATCTCGATCTATGCCAACCCAACAAACACCTTTGGATATACCTATAGAGCATATTTATAATCAACCAGTTATGTTGTGACGTTTGATAGCACACAAGGCATTCCTCCAGTGTCCCGGAGTTGCATAATCTCATAGTCGGAGGAATATATATTTGACACAAAGAAAGTCGTAGCAATAAAACTGAACGATCATTATGCTAAGCTAACGGATGGGTCTTCTCCGTCACATCATTCCACTAATGATGTGACCCCGTTTATCAAATGACAACTCAGGTCCATGGCTAGGAAACTTAACCATCTTTGATCAACGAGCTAGTCTAGTAGAGGCATACTAGGGACATGTTGTTTTGTCTATGTATTCACACACGTATCAAGTTTCCGGTTAATACAGTTCTAGCATGAATAATGAACATTTATCATGAATAAGGAAATATAAACTAACAACTTTATTATTGCCTCTAGGGCATATTTCCTTCACCTAAAGTGGTTACTTGCTTTATTTCACTAACGGATCTCACGAGTTTTCTGTTGAGTTTTGTGTTGTGAAGTTCTCAAGTTTTGGGTGAAGTTTCGATGGACTACAGAATAAGGAGTGTCAAGAGCCTAAGCTTGGGATTCCCAGGGCACGCCAAGGTAATATTCAAGTACAACGAAGCATCTAAGCTCGGGGATGCCCCGGATGGCATCCCCTCTTTTGTCTTCAATCCATCGGTAAAATTACTTGAGGCTATATTTGTATTCACCACATGATATGTGTTTTGCTTGGAGCGTTTTGTATTATATGAGTCTTTGATTTTTAGTTTTCCACAATCATCCTTGTTGTACACACCTTTTGAGAGGGACACACATTAATTGTGAATTTATTATAATACTCTATGTGCTTCACTTATATTTTTTGAGCTAGGTAGTTGCTCTAGTGCTTCACTTATATCTTTTTAGAGCGTGGCAGTGGATTTATTTTGAAGAAATTAATGAACTATTATGCTTCACTTATATTATTTTGAGAGTCTTAAAAATAGTATGGCAATTTGCTTAGGTTATGAAATTAGTCCTAATATGATGGGTATTCAAGAGGGATATAATAAAAACTTTCTTGAACATCATTGAATATATGAGAAGTTTGATTCTTTGCATTTGTGTCAAGATATAAAGATGGTGATATTAGAGTCATGCTAGTGATATATGGATTAGTAAGAATATTTATGTTAAGGTTTGTGATTCCCGAAGCATGCATGTATGGTCTTTCATTATGCGATGAAGTTGGAGCATGATTTATTTTTGATTGTCTTCTTTATGAGTGGCGGTAGGGTCCGATCGGTGGTCTTTTCCTACCAATCTATACACCTAGGAGCATGCATATTAGTACTTTGTTTCAAAGGCTAATAAACTTTTGCAATAAGTATGTGAGTTCTTTATGACTAATGTTGAGTCCATGGATTATACGCACTCTCACCCTTCCATCATTGCTAGCCTCTTTAGTACCGTGCATTGCCCTTTATCATCTTGAGATGTTGCAACCTTCACCAGTGCATCCAAACCCTGTGAAATGATACGTTCTTTTACACATAAGCCACCTTAATCTTCCTCAAAACAGCTACCATACCTACCTATTATGGCATTTCCATAGCCATTCCGAGATATATTGCCAAGCAACTTCCACCGTTACATCTTATTATGACACATACCATCTTTGTCATATTGTTTTACATGATCATATAGTTGACATAGTATTTGTGGCTTGGTAACCGTTCATATTTTTATACATGTACGCTAGATCACTGCACATCCCGGTACACCGCTGGAGGCATTCATATAGAGTCATATTTTTGTTCTAGTATCGAATTGTAATTCTTGAGTTGTAAGTAAATAAAAGTGTGATGATCAACATTATTAGAGCATTGTACCATGTGAGGAGAGGATGATGGAGACTATGATTCCCCCACAAGTCGGGATGAGACTCCGGACTTAAAATAAAAAAGTCCAAAGAGCCCCAAGAAAAAGAGGCCAAAGAGCCCAAAACAAAAAAATGAGAGAAAATGAGAGAAGGGACAATGCTACAATCCTTTTTCACACTTGTGCTTCAAATAGCACCATGTTCTTCATGATAGAGAGTCTCCTGTTTTGTAACTTTCATATATTACTAGTGGGAATTTTTCATTATAGAACTTGGCTTGTATATTCCAATGACGGGCTTCCTCAAATTGCCCTAGGTATTCGTGAGCAAGCGAGTTGGATGCACGCCCACTAAGTTTTCTTTTTGAGCTTTCATATACTGATAGCTCTAGAGCATCCGTTGCATGGCAATCCCTAATCCTTGCATTGAGATCAATTGATGGGCATCTCCATAGCCCATTGATTAGCCTCATCAATGTGAGACTTTTTCCCTTTTTTTTCTTCTCCACGCAACCTCCACCATCATATTTTATTCCACCTATAGTGCTATATCCATGGATCACGCTCATGTATTGCGTGAAAGTTGAAAAGGCTTAAGAATGTTAAAAGTATGAAAAAATTGCTTGACTTGTAATCAAGGTTATGCATGATAAATACTTTGTGTTATGAAGATAGAGCATGAAAATATTATATGATTTTGTAGGGATAACTTTCTTTAGCCATGATATTTTGAGAAGACATGACGATAATTCATCCTGGAGCCCGGGCTCATCTGCTCCCGCTCAGCAAAAAATTCAAAAAAAATACTAGAAAATTCAAAAAATCCAAATTTTTTTGTGGTGGTAGATAATTTGACATGTGAGGTGTGCCCCAAAATTCAACTTATTTGGACATCTGAGTAGCTCTCGGCAAAAAAGACAAATCGGGTCAAAACAGTGCATGAATAGTAAACATTTTTACAGACCCTGATTTTGTATTTTTTGCCGAGAGCTGCTCAGATGCTCAAATGAGTTGAATTTTGGGGCGCACCTCACGCATCAAATTATCTACCACCACAAAAAATGGAATTTTTTGAATTTTTCTAGTATTTTTTTTTTGAATTTTTTGCTAAGCGTGGGTGCAGATGAGCTCGGGAGCCAAAACTCCGCGTCCAAGACATGATTGCTTTATTAGTATGCTTGAAGTATTATTGTTTTTATGTCAATATTAAAATTTTGTTTTGAATATTATGGATCTGAATATTCATGCCACAATAAGAAAGATTACATGATAAATATGTTAGGTAACATTCCACATCAAAAATTCTGTTTTATCATTTACCTACTCGAGGACGAGCAGGAATTATGCTTGGGGATGGTTGATACATCTCCAACATATCTATAATTTTTTATTGTTCCATGCTATTATATTATCCATTTTGAATGTTTTATATTCATTATCATGTTATTTATATCAATTTTTGGATTAACCTCTTAACCTAGTGCCTAGTGCCAGTTGCTATTTTTTCCTTGTTTTTGTCTTTTACAAAAAAATCAATACCAAACGGAGTCCAAATGGAACGAAACTTTTTGAAATGTTTTCTTGTACAAAAGAAGACACCTAGGAAGCTTTGGGAGGAGGCCAGAAGGCCTAGGGGTGATCCACAAGCTCACCAGGCGCGCCCTAGGGGGCGCCATATGAGCTTGTGGCTCCTCTAACCCTAATCTCAGCTCTATAAATACCCAATTATTCCATGTATACCAGAGGGCACACCACAAATATTTTTCCACCGTCGCAAGCTTCTGTCCCGTGAGATCCCATCTTGGGGCCTTTTTCGAGACTCTGCCGGAGGGGGATTCGATCATGGAGGGCCTCTACACCAACCTTGTTGCCCTTTCGATGATGTGTGGGTAGTTTACCACAGACCTACAGTTCCATAGCTAGTAGCTAGATGGCTTCTTCTCTCTCTTTGATCTTCAATACAATGTTCTCCTTGATGTTCTTAGATACCTATTCGATGTAATCTTATTTTGCGGTGCGTTTGTTGAGATCCGATGAATTGTGGATTTATGATCGGACTATCTATGAATATTATTTGAGTCTTTTCTAAACTCTTTTATGCATGATTAAGATAGCTTTGTATTTCTCTCAGATCTATTGATTTGGTTTGGCCAACTAGATTGATTTTTCTTGCAATGGGAGAGGTGCTTTGTAATGAGTTCAATCTTGCGATGCTCAATCCTAGTGACAAAAGGGGACATGACACGTATTTGTATTGTTACCATTAAAGATAAAAAGGTGGGGTTTATTTCATATTGATTGGGTCTATCCTTCTACATCATGTCATCCTGCTTAAGGCGTTACTCCGTTCTTGTTAACTTAATACACTAGATGCATGATGGATAGCGGTCGATGTGTCGAGTAATAGTAGATGGAGGGAGGAGTCGGTCTACTTGTCACGGACATGATGCCTATATTCATGATCATTGCCTTAGATAACGTCATAACTTTGAGCTTTTCTACCAATTGCTCAGCAGTAATTTGTTTACCCACCATGATGCATTTTATTTGGATTTTGGCTGATAGTTTTTGATGAAGCCACATATACTACTCTATACAAAAGCTCTCGGGGTGTGTTCAGTGCCAAAAATATTCTTAAATATTATAAAAAACATACTAAATTTTCAGTTCATTCCGAGAGTTTTATTTACAAGACATTTTTTATTGCACGGATAATTCAGAAAACAGGATAATCATGACATTCTACTTTATTAAACTTTAAATAGCAGAGAGTAAATAGTAGGTACAATAGGTTGTGCTTACTAAATTCATCGACCACATGTCCCTCAAAAAGAATCTATTAATAAGGTTGATCAAGTCTTACTAACAAAACTAGTTTTGAGTAACATGAAACTGACGAATTTTTATATAACACTAGGTTACTGATAACCCACAAGTATAGGGGATCGCAACAATTTTCGAGGGTAGTGTATTCAACCCAAATTTATTGATTCGACACAAGGGGAGCCAAAGAATATTTATAAGTATTAGCAATTGAAATGTCAATTCAACCACACCTGGAGATTAAATATCTGCAGCAAAGTGATCAGTAGCATAGTAATATGATAGTTTTGATAGCGGTGGTAACAGTAGTAGTAACAATAGCAGTGATAGCAATATTTTTGTAGCAGATGTAACAGTAGTTTCAACAGTAGTAACTTAGCAAGAACACATGTGAAAAACGTGTATGCATTGGGTCGGTGATTTCATTGGATGATATTCACCATATAACAGGCATAACCTAGGGCGACACAGAACTAGCTCCAGTTCATCAATATAATGTAGACAAGTATTTTGTAAATAGTCATACATGCTTATGAAAAAGAACTTGCATGACATCTTTTGTCCTACCCCCCCGTGGCAACGGGGCTATAAGGAAACTAAGGGATATTAAGGCCTCCTTTTAATAGAGAACCGGAACAAAGCATTAACACATAGTGAATACATGAAATCCTCAAACTACGGTCATCATCGGAAAGTATCCCAATTAGTGTCATCTTGGTGTTTACGGATTATAACATGTAACACATGCATATAACTTGCAAGATCGGATCAAGAACATATATATAATGGTGAAAACATAAACGGTTCAGATCTGAAATCATGGCACTCGGGACCTAGTGACAAGCATTAAGCATAGCAAAGTCATAACAACATCAATCTCAGACCATAGTTGATACTAGGGATCAAGCCCTAACAAAACTAACTCAATTACATGATGAATCCCATCCAACCCCTCACTGTCCAGGAAACCTATGAAGGAATTACTCACTCCCGGTGGGGAGCATCACGGAATTGGTGCGAAGGAGGGTGGTTGGTGATGACGAAGACCAAAGATTCCCCTCTCTGGAGCCCTGAATGGGCTCAAGATCTGGCTTTCCAATGAAGAACAGGAGGTGGCGGCGGCTCCGTATCGTAAAACGCATTGAAATTTCCTCCCTTATTTTTTTCTCCCAAAATAGTATTTTATAGAGTTGGAGTTAGGGTCAGCGGAGCCTCGTGGGCCCCACTACCCACCAGGGTGTGCCAGAGGGGGGCGGTGTGCCCTGGTGCCTAGTGGGTAGCTTGGGCCCCCCTCCAGTGGGTCTTGGTTCCAGAAATTATTATATATTCCAAAATAATTCTCCAAGAAGTTTTGTCCAATTCGAAGAATTTTTATTTCTGCACAAAAACAACACCATGGTAGTTATGCTGAAGATAACGTAAGTTCGGGTTAGTTTCACTCGAATCATGCAAACCAGAGTCCAAAACAAGAGCAAAAGCGTTAGGAAAAGTAGATACAACGGAGACATATCAATTACCTCATGGGGGATATGCATCTCCCCAGCAATAAGGGTTTCATATTTATTGACTAATAGGAGAGGAAATTCAAAACCTCCAATAGTGATTGTAGCAATTTCTTCAATAATGTTGATACTATTCACCGAACTTTGTTTCGTCGGGAAATAAACCGTATGCTGATTGCCATTAACATGAAAAGTAACATTGCTTTTGTTGCAATCAATAACAGCCACTGCAGTATTCAAAAATGTTTTACCAAGGATAATCGACATAGTGTTGTCCTCGGGCCTATCAAGTATAACAAAGTTCGTTAAGATAGTAACGTATGCAGCAACAACAACAAGCAAATCCTCGCAAAATCCAATAGGAATAGAAGTTGATTCATCATCCATTTGCAAAGATATTTCAGTAGGTGTGAGTTTATTCAAATGAAGTGTTCTATATAAAGAGAAAGGCATAACACTAATAGTGGATCCTAAATCACATAAACATTTTACACATAACTTCTTTTAATGGATCATGGTATCGTGGTTATTCCCGGGTCCCCTAGCTTCTTAGGTACTCCACCCTTAATGCAATAATTTGCAAGCATGGTGGAAATTTCATCTTCAGGTATCTTTCTTTTATTAGTGATAGTATCTTTCATGTATTTAGCATATGGAGGCACTTTCAAAATATTGGTCAAACGAGCAAGCAAGAAAACATGCCTAAGCATTTCAACAAAGCGTTCAAAATCTTCCCCATCCTTATTCTTCGGAGGTTTAGTTGGAAAGAGCATAGGTTTTTGAACCCACAGTTCTCTTTCTTTACCCTGTTTTCTAGCAATGAAATCACTTTTATAATATCTTTTATTCTTAGGTGGTGGGTTATCAAGATAAAAAACGGGTTCTATTTCTACATCATTATCAGGTTGAGCATCAACATGAATATCATTACCACTAGGTGGATGTTCATTACCAGATTGTGTCTCTGCATCAGAAATAGAAACATCATTATGATTCTCAGAAGGTTTTTCTACCACAGGTTCACTAGAAGCATGCAAAGTTCTATCATATTTCTTTTCCTTTTTCTTCTTAGATGAACTAGGTGCATCATTATTAATTCTATGAGAATCTTGCTCAATTCTCTTAGGATGACCTTCATGATATAGAGGCTCCTGAGTCATTCTACCTCCTCTAGTCATTACCCTAACAGCATGGTCATTCATTTTATTATTCATCTCATTAAGCAAATCATTTTGTGACTTAGTTCTAACTGAGTATGAACCATGGATGAATGTTTACTTAAACCCTTATTGATTGTCCATTCTAAACATCAAGTCACTCAAAGGATGTATCATGAAAGCATTACGTTTCAATTGCTTGCTAACATACATATTAAAATGTTCTTGCTTAACAATGTAGTTATAAAATTCATCCAGGCATTCACTAGAAGATTTATTATAAGGAATATCACCTTCATCGAATCTCATAATAGAAATTACCTCTACTACATGTGTCGGGGTGTCGAGCCCATATATTTCTTCAATAGGTGGTAAATTCTTAACATCTTAAGATTTAATGTCATTTTCTTTCATAGATTTCTTTGCCTCTTGCATATCTTATGGAATGAGGAATAGAATACCTCTCTTCTGCAGAGTTGGCTTAGGTGGTGGTTTAGGAAGTGTCTAATTATCATCATTTCTCAATATATTATCCAGTAGTTCTTCAACCTGTCCAATAGTTCGTTCCCCGAAAACGGAGCCAGCACAACTATCTAGGTAGTCCCTAGAAGCATTGGTTAGTCCATTATAAAAGATATCAAGTATTTAATTTTTCTAAAGAGGATGATCAGACAAAGTATTAAGTAATTGGAGAAGCCTCCCCCAAGCTTGAGGGAGATTCTCTTCTTCAATTTGCACAAAGATGGATATTTCCTATAAGGCAGTTTGTTTCTTATGAACAAGAAAATATTTTTTAGAGAAGTAGTATATCATATCCTGGGGACTACGCACACAACCAGGAGCAAGAGTATTAAACCATTTCTTAGCATCACCCTTTAATGAGAAATGAAACAACTTAAGGATATAGTACTAGCGATTTTTTTCTTCATGAGCAAATAGGGTGGCTGTATCATTTAATTTAGTAAGGTGTGGCACAACAATTTCAGTTTCATAAGCATGACAAGGATCAGATTCAACCAAAGTAATTAACTCAGGATCGACAGAGAATTCATAATCCTTATCAGTGACAAAGATAGGAGAAGTGGCAAACTTAGGATCATATTTCATCTTCTCCATCACAGATTTTTCTTTAAACTTACTCAATAATTTCTTAACATCATCTCGATCGTTATAAGCAACAAATTCTCTAGCTATCTCCCCATCCATAATATAACCATCAGGTATTTCAACCCTAGTAGGAGAGCTAAGCATAATAGGTGAATCATAGTTTTCATCAATTTCAGCAGTTTCAAGTGCTTTAGCTTTAGCAAGTTGTTCATCAAGAAATTCACCTAGTGGCACAGTATAATTAAGCAGAGCACTAGCATCATGACGAGTTTCATTTATAGCAGAAGTAGTATCATCAATTACTGGCAACATATCAGAATGAATAATAGGTGGTGGTGTCGCAATCCTACTCAAAACAGATGGTGAATCAAGTGCGGAGCTAGATGGTAGTTCCTTACCTCCCCTCGTCTTAGAGGGTACGATCTTGGTCTTAGCGTCTTTCAAATTCTTCATAGTGATCAACAGGTATAATTCCCAAGTGACTCAACAAATAGAGCTATGCTCCCTGGCAACTGCGCCAGCAAAAGGTCTTGATAACCCACAAGTATAGGGGATCGCGACAGTCTTCGAGGGTAGTATTTCATCCAAATTTATTGATTCGACACAAGGGGAGCCAAAGAATATTTGTAAGTATCAGAGTTGAGTTGTCAATTCAACCACACCTGGAGAACCAAATATCTGCAACAAAGTGTTTAGTAGCACGGTAGTATGATAGTTTGATAGTAGTGGTAACAGTAGCAATAGTAACGGTAACAATAAAAGTAGTAGTTTTGTAGTGATTGAAATAGCAACAACAACGTAAGTAACTTAGCAAAGCGCAATATGCGAAAAGCATAGGCATTGGTTTAGTGATGGATATTTGTGTTGGATGACATTCATCATATAGCAGTCACAACCTAGAGCGATACACAATAACTCCAATTCATGAATGTAATGCAGTCATGTGTTCCATACATAGTCATACATGTTTATAATAAGAACTTGCAGACATATTTTGTCTTACCCTCCCGTGGTAGTGGGGTCCGTAAGGAAATCTAAGGGATATTAAGGCCTCCTTTTAATAGAGAACTGGAACAAAGCATTAACACATAATTAATACATGAACTCATCACATTATGGTAATCATCAGAAAGAATCCCAATTAATGTCACCTTGGGGTATGCCAATCACAAAAAGTAATAGGTGCATACAACTTGCAAAATAGGATCAAGAACTCAGATATATTCATGAAAACATAAAGGGTTCAGATCTGAAATCATAGCACTTGGGCCCTAGTGAAAAGCATTAAGCATAGAAAAGTCATAGCAACATCAATCTCAGAATATAGTGGATGCTAGGGATCAAGCACTAATAAATTGACTCGATTACATGACAAACCCCATCCACCCCATCACCGTCCAACAAGCCTACGAAGGAATTACTCACTCCCGGTGATGAGCATCGTGGAATTGTTGATGGAGGATGGTTGATGATGACAATGGCATCGAATCCCCCTCTCCGGAGCCCCGAACAGACTCCAGATCGCCCTCCCAATGAAGAACATGAGGTGGTTGATTGCTGCTAACTTCGTTGGTATTTCCCCAAAGAGGAGAGGATGGTGCAGCACAACAATGGTAAGTATTTCCCTTAGTTATGAAACCAAGGTATCAATCCAGTAGGAGGGTCCTCCAAACTATGTAAGAAGTACCTTCACACAAATAACAAAAACTTGCAACCCAACGAGTAAGAGAGGATGTCAATCCCTCCTCGGTATTGAGATAGATTAAATTGTATGATATTAGATAAACAGATCTAACAAAAATACAAAATAAAAGAAGTAAAAAAAAGTGCAGCAAGGTATTTTTGGATTTTTGGATTAATAGATCTGAAAATAATATCATAGGAAATAGACCCGCGGTCATAGATTTCACTATAGGCTTCGCCCAAGAAAATAGCATACGGTGGGTAAATAAATTACTGTTGGGCAATGGATAGAATAGCAAATAATTATGATGATATCCAAGGCAATGGTCATGTATATAGGCATCACGTCCAAGATTGGTAGACCGACTCCTTCCTGCATCTACTACTATTACTCCACACATCAACTGCTATCCAGCATGCATCTAGTGTATTAAGTTCATGGAGAAACGGAGTAATGCAATAAGAATGATGACATGATGTAGACAATATCTATTCATGTAGGAATAGATCCCGTCTTTTTATCCTTAATGGCAACGATACATGCGTGCCTTGCTACCCCTTCTTTCACTGGGCGAGGACACCACAAGATCAAAGCCATCACAAAGAACCTCTTCCCATTGCAAGGAATATCAATCTAGTTGGCCAAACCAAACAAAGTTTCGGAGAAGAAATACGAGGTTAGAACAATCATGCATAAGAGAGTTCAACAAAGACTCAAATAATATTCATGGATAAATCTGATCATAAACTCGAAATTCATCATATACCAACAAACACACCGCAAAAAAGAGGTACATCAAATAGATCTCCAAGAACATCGAGGAGAACATTGTGTTGAAGGTCAAAAAGAGAGAAGAAGCCATCTAGCTACTGCCTACAGACCCACAGATCTATGGTAAACTACTCACGCATCATCGGAGGGGCGAGGTGTTGATAAACAACCCCTCCATAATTGTTGACACCTCCCGCGAGGTGCCAGAAAAGGCCTCTACATTGGATCTTGTGGTTCTGGAAATAGCGGCGGCGGAAACTCTGATCTCTCTGCTCCCCTAGGGTTTGGGGGATTTTAGAGTGTTTATAGAGCTAATAGGCGGTGGAGAGGGGGCTTGTGGGCCCCACTATCCACCAGGGTGCGCCAGGGGCATCTAGTGTGCCCTGGTGCCTTGTGGGCCCCATGGGCCTCCCCTCAGGCACTTCCTTGGTTCCCAAGTTATCTTTTGTCCAGAAAAAAATCACCAAAAGTTTCGTGGCATTTGGACTCCATTTAGTATTGTATTCTACGAAGTAAAAATCAAACAAAAAATAGCAACTCGCACTAGGCACTATGTCAATAGGTTAGTCCCAAAAAATGATATAAAGTTTTTTTGACCTGGAACTGTAGGGTATGAACCCCACAACAATTTATTTATTCCAACACAATATTACAAATGTACACATCTTACAAGGTCCAAGAGACCCAAAAAGAAAAAAGGAAAAAATAAAAAGCTAACCTCAAGGTGGTAAAAAGGAGATCCATCTAAGCAATTCCTCTTTGAACTCAGGCTTAATCCTATGTGCCAAAAGAGAAATATCTAGAATAAAGTTTGCCCTCCACCTTCTGAATGAAGGTCTAATATTTCTAAAAACCCTGTCATTTCTAACATTCCAAATGTTCCAACAAGCAGGGAAAACCACTTCTGAGAAGAGTGGTTTGCAAAACTCCCTTCTGGCATGATAAGCAATGGCAATCATATCATCCCCTGCCATCCAATAGATTTGAAGATAATTCCAGACTCTGCAACTAAAATTGCATTGAAAGAATAAATGATCTCTATCCTCCTTGGTGCACGTGGGGCAGAGGACACAAAGATTAGAATCAGAGACATTCCAGTGTCTCCTTTTCAACATGTCAAAGGTGTTTAGCCTGTCCATGATCATCATTCAAGCAAAGAACTTAATCCTCATAGTGCAACAACTAGCCCAAACCCAAGACAGGAGTGGGTTAAACACAATATGCTTGTGCAAGAAGGTGTAGTATTTCTTGGCAGTATATACCTTGCCATCCTCTTTCCATACCCAAATATCATTCAACTCCGGGTTATGCTTGGAGTGAAGAAGCAAGTTCTGCAGGGATTGTAACTCTCCA
This sequence comes from Triticum dicoccoides, assembly GCF_002162155.2. Taxonomy (NCBI): domain Eukaryota; kingdom Viridiplantae; phylum Streptophyta; class Magnoliopsida; order Poales; family Poaceae; genus Triticum; species Triticum dicoccoides. Next base: position 614,797,545 of record NC_041385.1, read on the forward strand.
AAAGCTCTCTCAGAGAGAGGCAGGTGGAACAGGGAAGTAAGCTCTTCAGAAGCAAAAACCTCAGCAGCTGAAATGAGAGGGTCAATTGCATATGAGAATAGTCTCACAAACCTTTGATTAAGGGGTGTACTAGAATCCCCTAGAGATCAGGAATCAGACTAGAATAGAACAGTGTCTCCCTTGTTAACATGCACTACAGACACCATTCTGAACTTATCCATTAACTTGCAGATATCCCTCCACCAAAAAGAACCACAGATGATAGTTGCATGAGGAACTCTCTCATGGTAATAAGTGTTTCAAATGAGTTGGACCCAGGACACATCAAATTTATTGTAGAATTTGCTAGCAAGTTTGAGAAGTAGAGCCTCATTTTGCAGATTAAAGTTTAGGATACCTAGACCTCCTCTGTTTTTGGGCCTGCAAACCAACTCACAAGCTGCTAAAGACTGACCAGAATCCTGCCCATATTTGCTCCAAAGGCATTGTCTCTGAATTTGTTCCAACTGTTTTAGAATACCAGGAGGTAAGTCGAGGTAGGGACACCATTAAGGAGAACAGAGGATGTTCCAGTTGTCAAGAATTGTTTGACCCAAAGGATCTATTTCTCATTAAATCCCTCATGCTTCAAGATTTAAAATATAGCCTCATGTTCAATGGAATCAAAAGCTTTCTCAAAATCCAGCTTGAGAATGACAATAGGCCTTCTAGACTAATGGCATTGGTGAATGTACTCCAAAGTCCAAGCAACACAATCCTGAATAGTTCTGGATTTGATGAAACCATAGTGGTTTTTATGCAAACATCTCATAATTTCAAACTGCAATCTATTTGCTGCCTTTTTAGAGACAAATTTGACTCCCATCCCAGTCAGTGAGATAGGCCTAAAATCATTAAAAGGTTCAGGAGATCTCTTCTTGGGAATCAAAGTGATTAAGAATAATTGATGTTCTCTAGGTTAACAGACCCCTCATGAAAAGCATTAGCAAGCTCATAGAAATCCTTACTGATTATGGCCCAACACTTTTTGAAAAAGAGGCCATTAAAACCATCTGGCCCAGGAGACTTGTCAATGGGCATACCTTTGACAGTATTATCTATCTCCTCCTTGCTGAAAGGTTTAGTCAGGGAATCAAGACCCTCCGCCCTGATCAGAATTGAAGAAAGATCAAAAGACATGTCAATGCCTCCACTAGTACCCATCCTGTTTTTAAAATTCTGCTAGATGGCAGCAGCCATTTGATCATGATCAGAAACAATTCTACCATCATCCAGCCTCAAGGATGCAATGGAGTTATTTCTATACCTCTTAGAGGCCATGGCATGGAAAAATTTAGTATTCTCCTCTCCCACTTTAATAGACCTGATGGTACACCTCTTTTTCCAATACAGAAACTGAAGATGCAAGAGATGTTCCACGTGCAGTTTAACAACATTACGAAAGTTAAACTCATGCCTATAAAGAGGCCTCAACTCCTCCAAGGAGTCCAAAACCAAAACCACCCTGTTACATTTTGCAATGAGGGATCTCATTATGGAGATGTTCATATGCCAACTCTTAAGATCTTTCCTCAAAGATTTAAATTGGTCTGCAATTACAGACGAGATGTGTGTTTTGCTGGAAGCAAAAGCCCAAGAAGCAGAAACCCAGTCCAAAAATCCCTGCAACTCCACCTAGTAGTTCTCAAAGCGAAAGATGTTGCATTTAGGAATGGAAGTGTTAATAGCCACTATGCAAGGCACATGATCCGAGGTAGTCCTAGCAAGAGGCAACACCTGGGTAGAGGCGTAGCAAGTGATCCAATTTGCAGAAGTAAAGAACCAATCAAGTTCCTCAAGTAAAGGATTATCCTGCATATTAGACCAAGTGTAGGATCTCCCCTTAATAGGTAACTCCAGCAAACCAAGATGCCCAATAATATCATTAAAAATAAAGATATCATTAGCATCCCCACCGGGAAGATTTCTGTTTTTATTTGATCTAATAAAATTAAAATCTCCCAAAATCAGCCAGTTATATGTGTCTGGGATGGTGAGGTTATAGAGCCAATGAACAAACTCATCCCTAGCCCGGCCATGGCACGGCCCATAAACATTCATCAAAGTCCACTGCTCATTATTATGGTTTGAAGTGAAATGCACAATGATGCCAAACTGCTTTATCTCAATTAACCTCCCTGTCAGAACATAGGAGTTCCAAAGCACTACAATACCCCCAGAAGCACCAACTGATGGACTGAAGGCAAACGAGTCAAAAGGACGAGGGCAAAACTTTTTAATAGTTCTAGAGTCGATGCACTCCATTTTTGTCTCCTGCAGACATACTACAGTGGCCAAACTTTCATCTACCTTGTTACGAATAGCACGCTGACGGTCATCAGAATTTAGACCCCGAGAATTCCATCACATAACACGCCAACTTCTAGTAGACCGAATATCCATAAGACATAGTTTTGACAGGTACAAAAGCATGCCCACATAGCAGGCAGCATACATAGAAGTTCAGACTTCCACCAAAGCCAAACAAAATAAAGTCACCAGGACATTCAGCGCTTACAGACCCAAGAAACAAAGGACTGAAATAAAACCTATCATAACTAGTTAGTTTATAGTCTGACCACACCCATCTCCTACACCACGAGCTAATCATCGGAGGATTTGTCCTTGCTAGAAGAGGGATCCACCATAAGCGCATCCACAGTGAGCTTCTCAGCAGAAATGCCCAGGTCCACACCAATTTGCTGAATATGACTGATTGGCGTCGAAGGAGGCATGGGAGGTGTGAGGCGAGCCTGAGCATCATCCACCATAGGCTTGGACCGGGGCTTCTTCTTCTTTGGTTCAGACATTGGTAGGGCTTGGAGCACTGGCTTGAAACCATCCCTCTTAGCAGAGCTTCAAGTGTAGTGGTGAAGAGCAGGATCAACAATGGGAGGACCAGCTCACTTGGATACTTTCTTCTTTTTGGAGCTAGGAGCAGAAAAAGTGAACCGCTCATCCGAGGCGGAACCAAACAGCGGGCCCTGGTCATGCTCCAACTCCTGCTGGCTACCAGAGAACAGAGCACGAGCAACTGCCCTGGGAGGGGATGAAGCAGACAAAGGGGCAACCTGCCTGATTGAAACATCACTGACAACATTAGAAATCCGGTTGACATGATCAAAAGCCAAGGACCAAGATCGCTTAGAAAGAACCAGAGGCCTAAACAGAGACTGACAGACCGGCTTGGGAACTCAAGATACAGAGCAACGACTCAAAAGGGTATCAAAAGTCCTTCTCCATGCCATCTCAGGAGGCAATGGGGGGACATAAACCATATGCACACGTCCCACAAATAACTCTTACTGTGGCAACACAACATGCTGATATGGCACAATAGACAGGGCGTCAGCATCCATAGGCAGATCTTCATCCTGATGAAGAACCTCCTGCACAACAGGCAAAGCAGGGACATCATCATTCTGGGCTACCAAAACAGGTTGGGCAATCTTCTGAACATCCTCAATAACCACAATAGGCAACTAATCATGCATAGGAGGGGCATGCTGAACTTGACTGCCAGACTGATTAATAGAGCCAGAGAAATCCTGCTGATTAATGACCATAGACTCTTGATCTTGAATCACCTCATTTTGAACTGGATCGACCTGAGCATCATGATCGTCTATAGGCCAACCCCAGCCACCCCCTGCTGGAAATCAGCCATAAGAGGCGGAGGCGGAGGAATATCATTCCACCCAAGAGCTGGGTACGAAGGAAGAGCAAAGATATTGTCTTCATGAATCAACTGACCAGGCAAAGGATGAGGATTGTCGTCAATTGGCATGGGATCTTTGTCTTGTGGCATCTGCTCCGCAAAGTTGGCCCCGAGGATGTAACAGGGGGCAGTCCAAGAAACTTTAGCTCCACCCTAATCCGCATAGTCAGAGAACACCACATTCCTAGGGACCAAGATATCCTCCGGGAAAGAAGCAAAGACAATAGATCTCACGAGATACGGATCATCACTAATCCAGTGGTGGAATTTCCCAAAGGTGTTAACAGCTGCCCGTAGATTCTCAGTATTGCGCAGGTCAAGAGAGACACACAAAAACATCAAAAAGCCATCACAGAAACCTTGAACTCCACGAAAACCCTCACCATGATCATGCTTCATAAAGCGAACAAATCTATCCTGACCAAGATCTTGAGGTGGCAACTGAATCAGAGCAAAACGCTCGTCGGCATCTCTAACCTCAAAAAGGCCCACTCCAGAAATCCAAGGCTGAGCAGAATGAATATGAAAACCCATATAGTTGATGAGCTCGACCACTTGTCTACCTGACCCATCTAAGCCAGAGGAGGAGCAGGCATAACCTCATCAATCATGAAGCTCTAATGCGAATGAACAATGGGGAACGCTGGCATGACGAAGGTGCGAGGAAGTCGATGAACACCACCATTGATGATGTGGTGCCCCACCGGCACATAGCGCTCCGAATCCAGGGCAAAGTTGGCCATGGGAGGCGGTGATGGTGGAAGCGGGGACGTCGGAGGAGGCAGACTAGCAGGGGTGCGTGGAGCGCAAAACGGAGAGCTGGTTAAAGGTGGTGTGATAGGGCAGGCCTACAGGGGTAGCGGAAGTGCGTGCTTCCCAATGCAGGAAGGAGTGACCGGCCTATCCGCGATAGCGGGACGCTTCCATTTCCAACATAAACATTTTTCAATCGCAATATACGCACAGTACTTCCTAGAATGACCAGGATCTCCGCAAGCCAGACATCCAACAAGAGATGGGCAACTGACAGACAGGTGGCCCACCATTGAACAAAGAGGACATGTAAGCACTTGGTCCACCATGTCATTGACCATGGACTCGAAAGCAGCATTAGCCTCTTGCATTGAAGGAATATGCAGCATGGAGGGGCTAACAGGCCCAACTAAAGAAGGAGAGGCAATGGGGGAAATGGGCTCCATAGAGATTGGGCCATCTCCCGATGGGGAAAACCTGGGCCTGGGAAGGCGGCTGGGTGAAGGACCAGTCACCACCGAGTCTGAAGAGCCCAACATGGCAGAGGAGCCCAATATGGAAATAATCAAATCGTCAACAATCCCGCCCGAAGATTGCGCTGGAGATGGAGACAGTCGTTCCGGAGATGACGATCGAATAGGTTCGACCGTGCCAAAAGTGATCGACAGCGAGGACACCGTCCACTGGAGCTCCACCGGCGGCGGGGGGTGAATAACAACATGTTCCTTAGGGGGGAGATCATAGCCAGACATGGATGCTAATTCAATACAATTCTGAGAAGCCGGATAACGATAAGCCTTACACACATCATAATTCTGAAACATGGCAAAAGAAAGATTTTTGCAAGCAGGATTACCAGATCTGATAGCAGACTTAACAGGAGGCTTATGCATAGCTAACATACCAAGAGTGGCTCGACGCTTGGTAGGGCTAACAAGGATCCACTCAGCATCACATTCCTTTTTCCGGATCTTAAACTCACGCCACCAATTTGGTCCACCATTACCCCAAAGATGAAAATAACTCTTGAATTGAGGGCAGGCATAGGAACACGAATCAACAATATGAAAACCAACCTCCTTGCATGAGACAATGAAGGAGTAAATCTTGTCCTTGACGTAGGTCACCATGAGATCAATAGCAGAACCCCCTAAAGCTGCCTCAAGCACCGCAGCCACAGAATCTTCATCCAACCGAAATTCATGTCAGCTGAAAGAGACCACCAGAATGAAAGAGCGTGACCCCTCCATGAGGTGAATCGTAAGACCAGAAGATCTAAAAACCACATCAGCAAAAGCCACTCCATGAGAAAAATGCAGATCCAGAGTGGCACCACCATTAGAACCCATGAAGAATGGGATCCCAAGAGAGAGAAGAGAAGGCCAAATCCAATGCGTGGAGACGATCTAAACTTTACCGAAGGAGTACAGAGATCACCGGGAGGAGCCGTCGGGGGGTGGGTGGGCGGGTGGGTGGGAGCGCCACCATATTTCCAGTGCATTTGAACTAAATAATGATATAAAGTTGCTATAAAATAGAATATAAAACATCCAAGATTCATAATATAATAGCACGGAACAATAAAAAATTATAGATACGTTGAAGACGTATCAGTGGCGGCGGCTCCGTGTCGTAAAACACGATTATTCTTTCTATTTGATTTTTTCCTTGGTGAATAGTTATTTATGAAGTTGGAATTAGGGCAACTGAAGGCTCGTGGTACCCACAAACTCATAGGGCGCACCTTGGGGGTGGGCTTGATGTCTGCTAGAACTACGCCAGTATTTCCCAAAGAGGAAGGGATGATGCAGTATAGTGATAGTAGGTATTTCCCTTAGTGATGTGACCAAGGTTATCGAACCAGTAGGAGAACCTCCTCACACCACGTAAACAGCACCTGCACACAAATAACAAATACTTGCAACCCGACGTGTTAAAGGGGTTGTCAATCCCTTTCGGATACGGCACCTCAAGATAGGCAAATAACGTGAGATAAAACTGGTAGATATGATAAATAGATCGTGGAACAGATTGTATGTTTGCTTGTGTGGTAAATTTTCATAATTTTCTACAGTGTGGAAAATTTTTATAATTTTTTGAGTTAAATAAGTATGCATCCTTGTTCCTCCTTAATAGATTGTCCTGTTTTGACAAATTGATGTTATGATTGCACTGTTTGCATATGTTTGCTTGTTTAATGATTCTATTTGAGGATAGGAGTATTAAATATGCAGAGGCATTTAGTCTGCAATGTTTAATAACAATTTTAGTGATTTTTTATAGTAGATAATGATAAGGTTTTGCATTGATTCATACTAACTTATCTCACGAGTTCTTGTTGAGTTTTGTGTGGATGAAGTTCTTAAGATTTAAGGAAACCATGATGTGAGAGGAATTAAAGAGACACAAGAGCTCAAGCTTGGGGATGCCCAAGGCATTCCAAGTTAATATTCCAAGAAGTCTCAAGCATCTAAGCTTGGGGGTCCCCCAATAGGCATCCCACCTTTCTTCATCAACAATTATCGGTTAGTCTCGGTTGAGCCTAAGTTTTTGCTTCTTCACATGACATTAGCTATTCTTGAAATGACATTTTATTTTGTTTTATGTTGTTAGAATAAAGTAGTTGGCTCTGAAATCTTTATTTGGAGAGAGTCTTCACATAGCAACTTAAGTGTTTGACTACTCATTGATCTTCACTTATATCTTTTGGAGTAGTTTGTCATTCATTCTTGTGCTTCACTTATATCGTACAAGTAAATTGTTGAATGAACTGAATATCATAAAGTTGAAATTATATGTGATCCATATGCTTGTCTCATGCTTCGAAAAATTTCACATTTGGTTTAGAAAGTAAAAGCTATTGAAGTTTGACAATCACAATGTTAGTCATACAAGAAATTTATGAAAGATGGTGTATGGAAGAGAACTTTCACGTACAAATATATTATGTTGGACATCTTTTATGATTGTGAATACCCATTAATTATTTTCACTTGAGAAAATTAGTTGAAATTGTACGAGGAAGACAACATAATGAGTTATGTTTGGGTATATTTGCATAGAAGTTGTAGTGTTATGGATCCTCCAACATGTGGTGCTTGTTGCTTAGAATATTTTGCTAGCCAAAGATTTTGTACTAAGTTGCTTGTGCATCTAAAATCCTTTAGCCAAGTTTCTTCCATGGGTGTCCACAATACCTACCTATATACGATATTATTCAGTCGTCCAAGTAAATTTGCATGTGCCACCTCTAATCATTTAAATAAGCATTTGTTTTGTGTGCATGTACCGCTCATGGAGCGGCAGGGGGTGGCAGTATCTTCCATGCTAAGCGGGTTATTCTCATGATGGGTGTTTATTCACTTGTCATTGCACGAGAGAGGCTGGTAACTCGGATGTTAATCCTGTAATAAAAATGGAAAAAATTATAATGAAACAAACTCCCCCGAAAAGTTGATTGTATGGAGGGCACCCGAGGATTCGGCTAGCAATGGCTTGTGTTTGAATGGTTGAGGGGGAGTAAACTTTACCTTTCCTCTTGGGAACCGCCGATAATGTGTTTAGCATGGAATATATTGATAATTCTCAGTCGTGACATTGACAGGAAAGGCATGCCACTCAAAATTATCTTCATCTCAGTTTTAAGCTTCGACCTCTGACACCTCTGCAAATCCATGCTTCCCTCTGCGAAGGGCTTATCTTTTATATGTTTTGTTGTAATTTTTATTTTTGTTGAGTCAATTTCTTATTCCAACCTATTCTTTAGTTGCCAAGCATCATGTGGTGGGGAAAGATCCAGGCACATATGGCCATTCAAATATATTTGATCATGAATTATTATTGTTGACAATTATATCTATGATAAATAAGTTGGGAGGCGAAACATTAAGCCCCTATCTTTCTCTGTGTTTGATGGATGCCATTAGTTTTAAAAATATGCTTTGAGTATTAGAAATCATAGAAGACTATATGATAATTGAGTATGTGTAGCTCTTACTTAGACTTTGCTGAAAATAAGATGCATTGAAATTGTTTGATGACTAAGAACATAGGTTGTTAAGTTTCAAGAGAATGCATTGTTTGAACTATAACATGTGAATTGATTGCTACATTATCAAGATGAGTTTTATGAGAAAGAGTTGCAGTTATGATGCTAGGAAAAGTGATTGAAATTATCATTATTCAAACTTATGCACTATGCTAGCATTTGCACTTCATAAATTATTTCTTTTATCATTTACCTACTCAAGGACAAGCAGGAAATAAGCTTGGGGATGCTGATACGTATCCAATGAATATATAATTTATGAAGTATATTCATGCCATGTTTGCAACAGTTTTATATGGTTTTAGTATGATTTGATTAGAACTAACCCGGATTGACGTTGTTTTCAACAAAATTGCCATTGTGTTACTTTTTTGCAGAAATAAAAGTTCTCGGAATGGGTTGTGGTTTTTTAGGACCAAAAGAAGCCCCCAAAGCTTCGAGGAAGGACCAGAAGCCTCACGAGGAAGCGACAAGCTTGGGGGCACGCCCTCCCCCCAGGGCATGCGGATCAGGCTTGTCGCTCCCTCATGGGCCCCCTTGACATGAAACCAACACCAAAAATTCCTATAAATACCAAAAACCATAGTATGAAACCTAGAACTTCTGCTCTACCATCACAAGCCTCTGTACTGAAGCGATCTCATCTAGAGGCCTTCTCCGACACCCTGTTGGAGGGGAAATCATCACCGGAGGCCATCTTCATCATCACAGCCGTCTCCATGACGAGGAGGGAGTAGTTCACCCTCGGGGCCGAGGGTATGTACCAGTAGCTATGTGTTTGATCTCTCTCTCTCTCTCTCGTGTTCTTGATTTGGCTTGATCTTAATGTATCGTGAGCTTTGTTAATATAGTTGGATCATATGGTGTTTCTCCATGTCTATCTTGTTGCGATGAATTGAGTCTTCCTCTTTGGGGTTTCATTATGTTGGATTGAATATTGGATTTGAGAACACTTGGTGTATGTCTTGCATATGGATACCCATGGTGACAATGGGGTATTATACTGAGTCACTTGATATATGATTTGGTATTCCAATTGCGGATTCCTGTGGTGAAATTCGGTGATCTATGCATAGGGGTTGATACACATTTTTGTTCTACGTTCACCGATAGAAACTTTGGAGTGATTCTTTGTCGCACGTTGAGGGATTGTTATATGATTCAATTATGTTAGCACTATTGAAAGATTGCACTAGTGAAAGTATGAACCCTATGCCTTGTTTCTAAGCATTGCAATACTGTTTGTGCTCACTTTTGTTATTTGCTACCTTGTTGTTTTTATATTTTCATATTACAAAAATCTATATCTACTATCCATACTACACTTGTACCACCATCTCTTCGCCGAACTAGTGCACCTACACAATTTGCTATTGTATTGGGTGTGTTGTGGACACAAGGGATTTCTTGTACTTGATTGCAGGGTTGTTTGAGAGAGACCATCTTCATCCTATGCCTCCCATGAATTGATAAACATTAGGTCATCCACCTGAGGAAAATTTGCTACCATCCTACAAAACTCTGCGCTTGGAGGCCCAACACAAGTCTACAAGAATAAGTTGTGTAGTAGACATCAAGCAACTCTGATGTGATCTTCCATTTGCCCATTTTGACACCGCTATAGGCGGCACAACAAGGATTGCTTGTCGCCCCCATTGACCCTGCACCACGATGACCCTCCTTCTTGCCTTCGTGCCCAGACATCTTTTACCCCTTAACGTCTAGAGTTTCACTCGGGGAAAATGGGGAACGGGGAAGATAAGAATTTTATAAGATAAGCAAAGGTACCTATTTTAAAGGCACACTGGTATATTATATTAAGAGTATGATAACACAGTTGTTCAGAACATCGAAACACACAAGTTTAACATAGTTTAAAATACGTAAAGCATAAACTGAACTATCTAAATTTCTTCAAACATTGCGCCTCCTCCTTCAGTTTGCTTGTTCCCTCCTCTATCTTCTGGATTCTTGCTTGAATGACCTTCATCACTTTCCTTTCTTTTGCTTCTAGCATACCCTCATGGATGAGAAAGATCTGATTCCATAGGGCATAGCATGCATATGCGTCCCTGCATGCGTATGCGACTTGCTCCCAACACAGCCGCTCAACCCAACATTGGTGATGGTCCTTGTTAAACACATTCTTCATCTGGAGGTACTACTCATTAATGATTGCCCTGACGATTGCCGTGGTCGAAACTAAACTCTTCCTTTTGATCGGATCAAACCATTCGACCTTAATTTCCTTGTAACCAATTGTCCCAGGTTTGTAGCTTCTCTATGTCGTCATTTATGCAAAAAAATAGTGAATGTGTTCGTGTTTGTGAGGATTAATTAGCAAAGGGATATGCTCACTCCTTGTGCCTGGCATACCTAGTAAAGGAGACAACTGTGCCATAGCAAAGCTGGATCGGGGTTGCCTTCTGCTCTTCAACAACAGTATGTCCCTTGGGAGGCAAGGGAGTGTACTCGACATCCATGCCGATGAAACTTAGTTCAATGGCTCACAGACGCCTGAGTCTATCTTATCCACCAGTCGACGACACTATTGTCGTTGGTGTAGTCGATGTGGATGTTGTGGGAGCCATGCAGTTGGATGCGGTGTTCCTCCCTAAACGGGTCTAGTAATCCCAACAACACCATCTTGCCGCTGCCATGGTTGTGAAGAGATTGAGCGCGAGGCATGGTGCTAGTGATAGTAAGCGAGAGAGATTTAGAGGGAGAGAGAGATTCCAATGGGGAAGACAATGTGTTCTTCTATTGGAGAGGGAATTTGGTAATCTCTTAAATTGTGGGAGTTGATGAGGAGGTCGCCGAAACAATTAGGAATGATGAGACATACCAAGCGTGTGCCATGCAGACGAGGAGGCACACGAAGACGTGACCATACATTGCTTCCTTTTTTGTGCCACTTTACAAAAAAAACTACAAGATCCTTGTGTTGATCACTCATTCAATGTGGCCACACTTTAGAAAAATACAGTATCTTCTACATTGTCAAAGTTGTGTGTACAAATTATATTATTGTCCATTACAAACCGCTCAACCATGTTGACGGAACATGGAGGAGCCTCCGTTACTAATTTTGAAAATGATCGATCTGCTTGTCATATTTCTCCCAAAGTAATTTCTTTTGGAAAGTGGATACTAAAGTGCTCGTAATATTTCTTAAAGTGAATACACAAAATTCTGAAAGTGCTGACACTATTTTTGAAAGAGAATACTAGAACATATGAAAGCTCTCACACTATTTCTGAAAGCGCATACAAATACTTCTAAAGGTGCCCACACTATTCCCGAAAGCATTTACAAAAAGTTAACAAGGATACACGCACATATTTTTACATAAGCACTGTGCATTTGTACGCCAAAGCACCACTTTGTTTAAAAAAAGTAAACACGATTACAAACACGTATTATTCTATGTAATTAAATACAATACACACAACATCTTTGACATTTTACAATCATAGTAAGAACATTTGTTCGCTCAATCTAACTTAACATACTAGTTGAACATGGACATGCAAATTCTAGCAATTCACCACCCATGGTTACCCTTCCGGAGCTTCCAGTGTCTCACAGATTCCTCGCTTCTCTTCTTATGTGGTAGACTCGTTCCCTCAATGGTCTTTGGAGAAGGTCTAGGAACAATGGTAACAGGGCACGAAGGGAGGCGATGTTTACCCAGGTTCGGGCCCTCTGAAAGAGGTAAAACCCTACATCCTGCTTTGATTGTATTGATGTGATGGATTATAGAGTACAAGGTGATCTACCTCCAGATCGTATGATTGTGTTCTAAACCCTAAGGCTGGTAATCATGCCTCTACAGACTAAACCCCATGGCTTAAATATGCACCGAGGGTACCTAGGTTACACATATACGTCAAGCTATCCTTGAAGTATACGTCAAGTTTTCGGAGGTGTCCGTCTTGATTACCCCAAGGTTCAGAGCTTCTGGAGTCCTTCCTTATAATGATCGGTTGGCCGTGAGCTCGGCCCATGGACTGTGGGTCGTATACTGAGTACCCCTTAGTCCAGGACACCATCAGTCGGGTCGCCGATGTTTGCACACGAACACGTCACCGTGTACCTCCAACGCCGAGGGTGATGCACCGCAGCTCACGTCGAAGGAGACCCGTCCAGAAGCGTGGTACGCAAGGGTGCTTTTGAGAACCCGAAACCCCACGTGCCCGGGAGGGACCCTGTCTGGACGCGTGGCGGCTATGGGCTACCCAGGTCGATTCGCTCGCCCCTAGAGCCTCAAGGATCGCTGCCCTTCAACACGAAGAACGACAGAGAGAGAGAACAAGGAAGAGATAAAAACTAGGGTAAAAAGTAGTATATTGATTTGTCGATTGTGTCTTGCTCAATTGGCCGTCACCTCTCATATATTTATGAGGCGGCTAGACTTCCCGTACAAGAAAAGGACTAAAAATTCCATCCAAAACATCAAAAACCCTAACCTAACTCGGACAAGAATCTTTGGCAATTTTCCGGATCAACTCGAAGCCACCAAGTGGTTCGTTTCGGTCCCACCGAGTGAATGTTGCCAACTCTTTGTATGTTTCTGTAATTTCCCGGATCAACTTGGTCTCACCGATTGGTTTGCTTCGGTCCCACCGAGTGAACATTGCCAACTCTCTGTATCCTTCCGGATCAACTTGGTTTCATCCGAGTCAAATCAACTCGGTCGGTCCGAAATGACTCTACACCTTCTGTTTCTGACCTTATTTTGGCTACACGGGTTGCATACAACCTCAGATTAAGATAATTTGTATATCAAAATCAACCATTTCTACGAGACGCACGAATTTCATGTTGAAACTTTCTCCATCAGAGGCCATCTTGATTGAGTTTCATGCCATTCTTTACTATGTTGTCAACATGAGCATTTATGAACTTGTCATAACTTTTGCGTCCGAGCTCCGTTTTAGACCATCTTCATATCCATCTTGATCTTCTTGAAGAGAGTCATTCCATGGTGACTTCCAATCATAAGTTTGAATTTGTCTTGATATAACCTAAGCTATTTTTATGATTGTGCCACTTTTGAGCGTCAACAGCTGAGGCGCAGTAGCGAGAACAAACAAGGCACCCTTGATTCGGAATCTCGAGATGCCAAGGTGCCGAGGGGTGGTTGAAGACGAACAGCCGAAGCAAAGCTGAGGCAAAACAGATTGATTTGATTCACGCGTACGGCCGTGCCTAGCGTCTAGTGAGGCATCACTTGATGCTAGCTAGTTCGCTGCTTTGCTAGATATTTGGGTTTAGCCCATCTCCTTTAGTTTTTCTCTCTAATTATTTCCCTTCTTATTCTTTTGATGGGCTATACTACAGATGTATGTCAGATCATGGCCCACCAAGCCTGGTCCCCGGGCCATCACCCCTCTGGCCATACACCAGAGTCGGCCCTGGCTGACAGGTCACCGACAGAGTGGGAGAAGCTTAGGGAACACAAAAATCCCCACCTAAGCGCCTAGAAGAGTCGGTTAGTGGGTTGCACAACCCATCTCGGGTGGAGGAAGAACCCATGGAGGAAGCATCGACGATGTTATACATTGTGCTTCGGATGCCCACTTCTTGAGAAGCAGCCTAAACCAACATGATGGCCAACATCTCCAACTCCAACACCTGGGCGACTAAAGCAACCAAGACAACACCTTCATAAAGGGGAGCGACGTCTTGATGTATTGTTGACCGATCCGATGAAAAATACCTATGGTTTCCCCCTGGTGTTCAAAGAGGGTCACATAAGAAGGCCATGAAATCATCTCCAAGAAGGGGGCACCCGATCCACGTGTTGTCACTGCCAGCAAAGCAAGCCGATCATGGATTTCGCCCCACCTGTGTCTGAACAATCCCAAAGCCTCCATATCAAGTTCCGGAGACATGGAAATCAGATCGCTGGTTGGAACCGCCACTTTAAGAAGGGGAGTTGCACATGTCATCGAAGAAGAAGGTGACTTCGAGCACCGTTGGACGAGTGAGCTTTGGATCTGGTGGGAGAAAGATGGGGGATGGAAGTGGATGGGGTTGGAGAAGTGGTTGGGCAAGGAGAGCGCATGACGTCGAAGGCGACAACTGATGCGGCGACGGCGATGAGGCAAGGATATAGAGGGGCACGCAGATCCCAACCGCCAGGTTCGGAGCCGCACCAGCACGGGACGCTGGTGAGCCACGAATGTTGGAGAGGATCGCAGATCCTAAACCATCGTGGCCGGAGCCACACGGGCATATGACGTCTACGAGCCATGGAAGTTGGAGGGAAATGCAGATCCAAGACCGCTAAGGTCGGAGCCACACCGACAAGGAAGCCTCCGAGGAAGTCGGGTCTTGGCCCATCGCAGACGTCAGTGAAGCAACGTGTGTCTGCCCGGCGCACCGACAGGGGTAGCTGTTGTTGAGGAAGCTACCGCCTGAACCACGAGCACTGCCAGGCCGGCGCCATGACCACTGCCCTAAAGTCGCCACCGCCGCACAAAGGAGGGACACCGATGCGTCACCCACATGCATCCCTACACATACACCACGCGCACCTGCAGGCTTTACAACACCTCCTCTGGTGGTGGCAAGATGAAGAGGGGGGGAGGTGGCGGCGTGATCTAGGGTTTTCCCCGTGTCGCAAGGGAGGGTGTGTGGCGTTTTCTGATGGTGAGGGCAGCGGCACCACGTCAACGTATTTTGGTTAATATTTTTGCGGGAAGTTAGTTTGTTCCGAGCAAATACGAAAATACAACATGTCATGGCCTCTCTTATACCAGCACTGTGACAGGTCTCCTGTACATAGTGGACTTCTTTTGGCGGAGACTCTGCAGGAGAGCAGAAGGTAAACCGAACCGGTTTTTTATGTGCTCAGTCGACATTGTTGCTACTGTTCGGAGAAATAGATTCATTGGTCAACACTGCACACGCATCAATCTCCCGTCATGCGTCCAGCATAATCTTACTCGAACCTAACGTGCTCCTCTCACACTTGACCTAAGAAAAAGAACTTGACCAAAGAAAGATCATCTCCATCACCTAGTCTCCTAGGCAGTAGATTGTGACAGTCACAACACTCACCGCGCCATACCCGCACCTTCAATTCCCCCCTCTGCTGGACCACTTGGACCCCCTTG
Source organism: Triticum dicoccoides (assembly GCF_002162155.2). Classification (NCBI taxonomy): domain Eukaryota; kingdom Viridiplantae; phylum Streptophyta; class Magnoliopsida; order Poales; family Poaceae; genus Triticum; species Triticum dicoccoides. The sequence continues at coordinate 614,813,227 of NC_041385.1, forward strand.
GCGCGTAAAACTTCTGCCAAGACCACAGGCTTTTCTGGGGAGCACACGGCACATGCGAGCTGCTGCACTCCTCCCCCGTCCTCCGTCTATTTCCCCATAGATAGTTGAGGTGAGAGTACCTGGTAGTATTATTCGGCGAGACCAATCGACGCCGACCCCTCGCAATCATACAAAACTGGGCGTACTGAGGTGACGAGTGGGGCGAGGCGAGGTCGATCGGACGACGTACGCAGACGCAAAGGTGTTGGTAGACTGGTACGTACCGTTTGGTACTGTTCATGCCTGCGCGTTCTTTTATGCGTCTGCGCGCTGCTCTCTCTCTTCTCGCCCATGCATTCAATTTCATCCATCCATCCATCTGGGTGCAGAGCCTCGACCGGTGGATTCCGATCGGTCGAGACGCCGCTACAGTGCCGAGTGGGCTGCTACAAGAGGCAGTGTCTACGGGTGAGGCTCCGTGCTGGCTGAGTGCGTGCGCCTCTCTGCTTCCGCTTCCGATTCTTCCCAAATTCGGGCGCTCCGTCAGCCGCGGCCACACTGTCGCTGCGGCATCCGGGGCTTAAAAGGGGGTGCTGGTTCTGCTGCAGGGGAATCGCCCATGGAAGGCTCCCGGGGGAGGTGTAGATGGGGTGGCAGGCGCAGATCCATGCTAATGGTGGCGCTGGCCTTGTGCTTCGTCGTGGGCGTCTCCCTGTGCTGCTGCGCCCGGTCCGGGGCTTGCAGTGCCAGTGGCTGCAGTGGGAGGAGTACTGTGGTGGCGCTCCGTTCAGGTAACGAACCGAGCCTGCGTTTTGCTCCTCCGTGCGGTTGTTTCCCTCGTTTTGGCAAGCTTTTTTCGTTTCCATTGATCGTGTGCTTGCGCTGGTTTGTGCCTGGCTTCCTGCTGTGCCACTTCGCACCTCTTCTGCGTGCTTTTCATGGAGGTTTATCTGCTGCTTTTTTGCCCCTCTCTTCTGCTGCTGATGCTAGTTCTTTCCACCTGCAACAAAACTGGAGTGTACATAGAGTCTCGTTGTGCCAGCTTAAAGCCAAAGAGAAACGGAAACAATATGGATCCTTGTTATACATTGCATAATCATCTTTTGGCTTAGACTTTAGACCATGCTTGCCTGCTGAAGTGAAATCACTCTGCCATAACCCCCGTGTCCTCCTTTTTTGTGCAGATTTTTGGAGACGAAGAACAGCATCGTTCGGTAATCAGGTGCGCTCGCATCCCTCTACATTTGCTAAAACTCGCAGCTGCACACACACACCGTACGTTCCCGGCGGTTCACGTAGACTGTCGATGCTTGGCCTGTGTACACCGCTCGGTTTCTTGTTCATGATCTCCTAGTATTCATTCATCTTGAGTTCATGATGCCCCATGCGTAAACAACCAGAGGTCCCGCCAGAAGTAGGTGCACACTCGACTAGCTTGGGGCACACCGCAGGCACAGCTACGCATGCCAGCTCACGCTCACGGCCATCTCCGACAGCCCTTCAACGCCGGCGGGGCCCATCATTTTTTGACCATACGTCGCTGCCGCCGATCGGCACGATCTCTTTCTTTTTGCCGATCGGCACCATCTCATCCGTTGATTAATCCGTTTCATGTTCACAGGAGCGGTTAGGCGCCAGCGGGAGCGGGGGAGGACGGAGGCTGCTGGTGGTAGCCGGGCCGGGGTCGTACCCGCCGCGGTGCACGTCCAAGTGCGGCAGCTGCAACCCGTGCTACCCGGTGCACGTGGCCGTGCCGCCGGGGGTGCCGGTCACCACGGAGTACTACCCGGAGGCGTGGCGGTGCAGGTGCGGCAACCGGCTCTACATGCCATGATCGGCGCAAAGATGAAAACAAGGCCGGTCTCGATCGGCACCTGACCGAGCCGAGACGTCAAGCCGCGCGCGGTGAGCTTACCGACGCCGATCGACCTCGGCGCAAGCTGACGAGAGAGCCCGTCGTCGCGCTGCATTATTGCTCGGGGCGGGGGCCGGGCGGCTCGACCGCAGCTGCAGCTGCAGCAGTGCCATGGCTGTCGCGGCGCGCCTGCCTCTGCCTGCATGGGTGGAGCTGCAGGGGGTGGTGGCCCACTGGGCCGCTGGGCTCTGTTTCTGTGCGTGTCTTCTCTGAGCCGCTGGAATTCGCACGGCCCTACCACGACGCGCCGGGGCATGGGGGGCTGTACGGCGCGTGCTGTGCTGAGGCTGGGAGGAGTGAGATACAGTGCACTGAGTGCAGCTCCTGCACGTGTCCAGATCATCTGTCGATATGGTTCTCTGTTTTATTTCTTCTGTTTAGAATTTTGATTCATTTTTGCGCTGGTGATCTTCTTCACCGCATGGCGTGTGAATGATGTAACACTCTACAAGCAGAGAGGATGATGCCGCGCATTGCTATTGCAGCATGCAACAGACGCGAGTGCTGCTTATTCTGCAGCCGCGACGTGTCAAATGTGATGTCTGTATGACGGTGTGTCAAATGTGATCTGTGTGTTGGTTTCAGAGTCTAGACTACTAACCCATAGTGTAAAAAATGCTTTTATATTATGGGACGGAGTAAGTATATCACTGCTCATGTGTGTAATTATGTGTATTTGGGTTTGAATTATCGCAGGTAGAGGCACTCATGCCGCCACAATTCACCACTTCACTAAGATGTTGTTAGCGTGTATTATTTATTATTGCGTAAGTAGGTGGATGTATCCCCCCTCTTGATGCAAAGCAATAATCTTAGAAAAAGTGGAACACAAAGGTTTGTACTATGAAAAGGGTTTTACAACCTCTTAAAATCTCTCAGCTATAAAACCCTTGTCTTACTGTCATCTTATAATGCTACTCGTATGACATTCTCCCCTCTTTTTCAACAAAAAATGTTAATGTTGCGAGGTTCATCGGGGAACCTTTCTTTCTTTTTGCGGGAAATTTACTAGGGAACCTGACAATACAGCTTGGATGAGAGCTCCCATCCCACACGCGGGATAGCGAGCAGCCGTGCAGAGTTGGGCCTCAGATATTCTGAGGAGGGAAGGAAAAAAACAGAGAGGAAGTGAAACTAAAAAATTAGACATTAAAAGTTTCAAAATGAATAAAAGTAACATGAATTTAAAAACAATCACAAAAGATATAAAATGTACGTGAATTTAACAAATTTTCAAGGATTTTTTTAAATAACCATGAATTTGAAAAGTTCATAACTCTTAGTGAATTTATGAAAATATTCACGGGTTTTACTTTTTTTAAATGTTGACAATTTTTTGAAAACTCACGAATCTTTATACAAATGAAAACAAAAGTTCATAAATTTGATTTTTAGAATATTCATGAATTTAAAAGGTTCAAAAATCTGATTCATGTTCATGGGTTTTAAAAATATTCAATAAAAATAAAAAAATAACTTTTAAAAATACTCATAGTTTTGGATTATGTTGGTAAAGTAGAAACAACACAAATGGAAAATGAATAGGAAACAAAACACAAAAGAAAACTGACACAGAAACAAATTGAAAGAGAGTCGAATGAAGAACCTCGTTGGTACTTCCCAAAACTGGGATCCCCCCACCCCCCACCCCCCGGTCTTTGCGTTCGGTGGGAATATGTGGAAGAAAGAATGGGATTCTTGAGTTTGGACTAAAAAAGCAGTAGTTAAAAGGATCCCTTTTGCAAAGGTTACTCTCAAACTCCTTTAGTGAGGACCAGTGGCGGAGCGTGACCAAAACACAAGGGGGGCCAAATATATATATAAGAAGCCAAAATATGCATGAAAAAAACAAAGTCATAGAACAGATATAAGAGATGGTTTTGGACAAGTAAATTTGTTTACACAAATACAACTTATGACAAATTAATTTTTGGAAATCATGAATAAATTACCACCACATCTCAATTCCTAGGGTGCACTTGGGGATTGAGGTCCAGGGAGTAGAGGCACGCCGGCATCAACATGCAGCTCCACGGAGCATAGCGCTTGTGATTTATGAAGAAGGGCATTAAGGATTTGAGGTTCAGGCAGTCCGGCGGACATGCCGTCGTCATCTCCGTGGGCGGTCGTCGATTGCAAACTTGCAGTGATTAAGGTGTGCGATGGAGAAAATAATGTACATGAGAGAACGGTTGTTTTGATCTCGTGTGTGGTGCAAGCTGCAGCTGCGCTACGTTGTGAAGGACTGGGCCAAAGTGGTATGTATTATTACTAATTACCATTTTGCAAT